>NW_021302515.1:0-753 GCF_002162155.2 Triticum dicoccoides
CTCTCTCTCTCTCTCTCTCTCTCTCTCTCTCTCTCTTTCACAAACACAGAGAAAAACCAACAGATAGCCATATTAACTACGAAGATCAAAGAAAAGATGAAAAGTTAAGTTCGCAGGCTGGGCGGTGTCTTCTCCTGTGAAAAGCATGGAGCTTCTTGATCTAGTGCAAGAAACCAGTCGCCACGTGATTGCCTTCCTCTTTCCTATAGGTCTTCACGGCTGAAAAAATAAGCACCATTTGAAAATATAGTTAGCAGGGTGTGCAACAAGAGAGTAAATCTCAGACGCCGCATCACATTTGAGATTTCCAGTAATTATTGTATCTTTGCTGGTCTAAACAAAAAAAAAGGGGGTATTCGAAATTGTGGAGACAACCTCTGTGGTGTGTACCCAGAGAATAAATAGCAAATTAAAAGAACCACCACATTAGAGGCTAGATTCGTAATTCCTTTCAACCATTTTCAACCTCTAGGTGTTGGTAAACATTTTGAAGATAGCATTGATCGTGAAGTAATCACCCTTAACGCTTTGACACTTGTTCTCACTAGTGGGACCCAACTTGTATGTGCTTGCGTCACAACACATATAAACACATTTTCCCTGGGCAGCTAAGTGGACAAACAGCCTCCCCTCAAAAACAAAATGGACAAATAGCCCACCTATCAGGCTGTGTTCGGTTGACAGGGTTGTGAAGTGGTTTTGGATGAATTGAGATGGATTTAATCCCCTACAAGTCAACTCCCCCTCCCCCCC
>NW_021302516.1:0-1675 GCF_002162155.2 Triticum dicoccoides
AGAATAAAAGTTATGAATTTTTGAAGTTTAATTAATATTCTGGAATTTCCTGATTTAATTTAAATCCAGAAATATCATTTACTGCGTCAGCCTGACGTCACAGTGACATCAGCAGGTCAACAGGGCTGGCTCGGGTCAAACCTGACGTGTGGGGTCCACACGTCAGTGACACAGGGGCTAATCCCGTGTTGACCCGGGCTGGTTAGCTTTGACTAAGCCCTGGGGCCCACTTGTCAGCGTCAGTAGGTGGTGGTTTAGTGGCTAATTAACTAGGCCATGTCAGCTCGCCGGAGTTCTGGCCGGCGGCGACCATCAGTGCGGCGGCGATAGTGGTTTTGGTCGTTTCGGCCACCAAATGAACCGCGGAGGCCACCGGAGTGAAGCTGAGGACGACCCGCGGCTCTTGGCGGAGTCCGTTGGGGTCGGGGTGGCCGGAGTCGACGGCGGCGAGCTCGGCTGCGGCGGTCGGGGTTCGGTCGTGCACGGGAACGGTGTTGCAGGGTGTTAGGGGGGTGTTGGAGCGTGCTACGTGCTCCTAGTGAGATGTGGAGCACGATGGCGTGCTCGGTTGGGCGCTACGGCGATCGTGGCCACGACGGCGACATCGCCGGCGGCGTGAAGCTTTCGGCCGCGGTGGGGCTAGGGCCTAGGGGTCGGGAGAGAGCAGGGGAGAAGGGGGAAACGGTGGCGTAGCTCACCGCGGTTGCAGTGGGCGTCGAAGCGGGCTCGGGGACGCGTCGGAGACGACGAATTTGACGGCGACGATGGTCGGAGTCCGAAGGGGGGAACGGCGACGTGGCGGCGATGCAGGGCTTCCGGGGACCCGTGGAGCGGTGGGGAGGAAGAAGGAGTTGAGGCGGAGCTTCTGAGCTGGTCGGGGAAGCGAGGGGTGGTCGGAGACGGTGGCTAAGGCGAACGGCGGCGACGGTGAGCTTCGGCCGTGAGAGAGAGAGAGTGAGGGAGAGCCGGGGGAGAGTTAATGGGGTGTCGGCGAGGTCGGGGCGGCGACCAGAAGACGATCCACGCGGCGCAACGGCGACCAGGGCGATGCAAAGAGGCTGGGTGGTGCGTGGCGAGCTCGGGCGCGCCATGCTCACCTCCCTGCCTGCTCTGGCGAGGGGAAGCAGCTGGCTGGCACGGGCCAGCACAGTGCTGGGCCGGCTGGGCTGGGCCGCACAGGTAAGTCTTCCCCTTTCTTTATTTCTGTTTTTATATAATATAACTGCGACTTTGTTGAATTAAATAAAATACCTAGGCAACTCCAAAAATCACCAAACTACTCCTGGTCCATAGTTGGATTATTTCCAACATGAAACATTTTAGTTTGGAGATATTTGAGCATTTAAATATTTTATATAATTTTAAATGCCCAAATTCAAATAGTTATGATTTAATTCAAAACCCTAGGATGGCCTAGGAAAATGTGCACCACTTTTGGCAGAGGTTCTGAACCAAGGCAAAAATGATGGGCATTTTAGAAGGGCATTTCAGGTTCATTGAAAAATTATTTTAGTAAACCCTAGTTGGTTTCAGAGGGGACTGGGGGTTCTGTCATCCCCATTTCAAGTTTCTGATGAATGAGTAAACATGATGCAACACTCTAATGCATAACTAGCTAGGGTGTGACAACTCACCCCCACTCAAAAGAATCTCGTCCCGAGATTTGGGTTCCTCC
>NW_021302517.1:0-1129 GCF_002162155.2 Triticum dicoccoides
AAAAATTGATGTTTGTGTGATTTGGATATATAGTTAGTCGTATAATTATCTTACCCATACGTTGTTTGTTATACATAGTGCCATGGTTTTGATATCCGTCCCCGTCGGCCCTCGTCCTTGTTATGATTCGGATATGGTATATTCTCTTTTAAAACTATTTGTTGCATTTCGTGTTTATGACAAATTATGCCCATCAAGTTGACATAGATATTTTTATCTAGGAGGTATGTGAACCGGAAATTCCAACCGACCCTATTGTCGAGAGGTTAAATCTAGTTGAAAGAGAAAACGATTATTTGAAAGAAAAATTGAAAAGAATTGAGGGGGAGAAGATGGAATTGGAGTTGCATGTTGCCGATGTCGTCGATGATCACAAGATCAAGATGGAGAAAATGCGCTTGAAGATTAGAAAGATTAGAAAATATGCCATTGATAGTGAGGCTTGGTATCATTATGCTGTTGGATCAATTGTTACCTTAGTTGCGATCTTGATCGCATTTGTTGTTGCATTTAAATGCTTTAGCTAGAGAGTTATTAGTTTGTTGCATTTAAGTGTTGTATGAACTTTATGTATTGTATTAATTTGGTGTTTTTGGTGCTGTGTATTAATGATGAGCGGCAATGGATGTACGAAGACTGATGCTCTCCCGAGTTCATTAATG
Organism: Triticum dicoccoides; assembly: GCF_002162155.2. Lineage (NCBI taxonomy): Eukaryota > Viridiplantae > Streptophyta > Magnoliopsida > Poales > Poaceae > Triticum > Triticum dicoccoides. The sequence goes on from NW_021302517.1 coordinate 663, forward strand.
GCGTGCATACTTTTCTGCTTGCGGCTGAGGCAAACAAGCGGGCGGATGGTTTTATGCCTTGTCCATGTGCTGGCTGTAAGAATGGTCACAATTACTCTACGTCAAGAACCATTCACATCCACCTGTTTGAGTCCGGTTTCATGCCCCACTATAATGTTTGGACCAAGCACGGAGAAAGAGGGGTTATGATTGAAGACAATGAAGAAGAAGAGGATGACGAGAGCTATCCAGGCCATGGGTTCCCAGAATACGATGATATAACAATGGGGGAAGAAGCTGAGCCGGTAATGCGGGAAGAAGCTGAGCCGGCAATGCGGGAAGAAGCTGAAGAATAGGCATCAGATGAGCCCGTTGATGATCTAGGTCGGGCCATTGCCGATGCAAAGAGAAACTGCGCAAGTGATTTTGAGAAGAAGAAGTTGCACCGCATGTTAGAGGATCACAAAAAATTGTTGTACCCGAATTGC
>NW_021302518.1:0-1293 GCF_002162155.2 Triticum dicoccoides
CCTGTTCGGCGTTCGCGGATACTTAACACGCTTAACGAGATCTTGGTATTTGATCTGAGTCGGCTACGAGCCTATACGCACTAACCATCTACGTGGGAGTAGTTATGGGTATCCCGACGTCGTGGTATCAGCCGAAGCACTTCAGACGTCAGCGACGGAGCGGCGCGCGCCGGATTGGAACGTAAGCCTGCTCTTGTATTAAGGGGGCTAGTTCTGCTTTCGGCCGCGTACGCAACGTGCAGGTGTGCTATGGGCGATGGGCCCAGACCCCTGTGCGCTTAGGTTTAGACCGGCGTGCTGGCCTCTCTGTTTTGCCTAGGTGGGGCTGCGACGTGTTGATCTTCCGAGGCCGGGCATGACCCAGGAAAGTGTGTCCGGCCAAATGGGATCAAGCGTGTTGGGTTATGTGGTGCACCCCTGCAGGGAAGTTAATCTATTCGAATAGCCGTGAACTTCGGTAACAGGACGACTTGGAGTTGTACCTTGACCTTATGACAACTAGAACCGGATACTTAATAAAACACACCCTTCCAAGTGCCAGATACAACCGGTGGTCGCTCTCACTCAGGGATACGAGGAGGGGATCGCCGGGTAGGATTATGCTACTGGAGATGTTACTTGGAGATGCTACTTGGAGATGCTACTTGGAGGACTTCAATCTACTCTCTTTTACTTGATGCAAGACGGAGGCTGCCAGAAGCGTAGTCTTCGATAGGACTAGCTATCCCCCTCTTATTCTGGCATTCTGCAGTTCAGTCCACTGATATGGCCTCCTTACACATATACCCATGCATATGTAGTGTAGTTCCTTGCTTGCGAGTACTTTGGATGAGTACTCACGGTTGCTTTCTCCCCCCTTTTTCCCCTTTCCTTTCTTTCTGGTTGTCGCAACCAGATGCTGGAGCCCTGGAGCCAGACGCCACCGTCGACGATGATTCCTACTACACTGGAGGTGCCTACTACTACGTGCAGCCCGCTGACGACGACCAGGAGTAGTTAGGAGGATCCCAGGCAGGAGGCCTGCGCCTCTTTCGATCTGTATCCCAGTTTGTGCTAGCCTTCTTAAGGCAAACTTGTTTAACTTATGTCTGTACTCAGATATTGTTGCTTCCGCTGACTCGTCTATGATCGAGTACTTGTATTCGAGCCCTCGAGGCCCCTGGCTTGTATTATGATGCTTGTATGACTTATTTATGTTTAGAGTTGTGTTGTGATATCTTCCCGTGAGTCCCTGATCTTGATCGTACACATTTGCGTGCATGATTAGTGTACGATTAAATCGGGGGCGTCACA
>NW_021302519.1:0-1187 GCF_002162155.2 Triticum dicoccoides
AAGGTGATTCCAATTGGGTTGGAAAGTGCACGAAATCTAGTTTCCAACAAAAAAAGAATCATCCAATTCGGAGTCCGTATGAAAAACTTGTGTGCGTTTTGAGTCAGGTGTGTCTGTGCAGTCCGAATCTGAATCCAGAACGTGAGAGACTTGGACTCTATCTTCTCTTGGGCCAAAAGTGACGTGAGAGAACTTTTTGGACAGCAAATAAACATCTCTTTCTTCCTTATCTTCATATGTGGATTGTACAAATGTCCCATACACCTGCAATTAGACAAAACACAAAAGTGTGTGAAGTATTTTTGTTCTGGATAACATAAATAGATTATTGAATAGTTTGCACTAGAAATCACCTGACAAATATGCATATATGCAATATTTTTGGTCATATCCAAGGTAGTCATGTCCTCATCAGTTTCTATTGCTGCTAACCATGCCAGGATCACAAGCCGACGAGATTGACTGGGAGAATTTATCGAACAAGGAGCTTCATGATAAGTTTCAGCAAATGATGACTGAACAGGTGCAAGATGTGCTGAACAATTTTGAAGAGGCCATGGAGAAGATCACTGGCCTTGAGAAGACGTTCGAAACAAAGCTCGATAACAAGTTTAATGAATTGCTCGCGCGTCTTCCACCACCACCACCCGCTGCACCTAACGCACCTCTCCAACAACAACAACAACGACTACCTCCACGTCGCGAAACAGACCTCCGCCGAGCAATCCGTGTTCCTCTTGCGTTTGGCCAAACTGTTGGTGCTGCTGATGAGGACATCAATACAATTGTTACACCCACAGCCCCTGCTGCTATACATACTGGACCAATTACTAGAGCTCGTGCACGCCAACTAAATTACCAGGTACTTTCGTTTCTTGGTAATGATTCTAATGTTCATGAGAATATGATGCTGCCTAAATTGGATACATTTGTTTTGCTTACAAATGAAGGGCCTAGCTTGGAGAAGGATGAACATTGGAGCAAGAACAAGCATGGAGATGATGGCATGCGCAAGGGGAACAAGAACGGAGTTACAAGTGATGATTTCAGGACTTTGAAGCCACCATAATGGGTGCATGAAGCCTTGGACGAAATATACAAGATGCCACTTCCTAAATTTCGTCCCGAGGCTATTTTAGGTGCTGCGTCACCTTATTATTGGGCCAGGCCCATGTAATTTCGAAATA
>NW_021302520.1:0-939 GCF_002162155.2 Triticum dicoccoides
CGTTTGCAACCGCCTCAACACTTCCAAATTTGTGAGAGGCCGCCTACGCAAGATTTGACGGTATGCTAGCCCCCGGAGGCCGCCGGGCACAGTCGTAGACGTGCGAAGAGCAATCCGCGTAGAGGGAAGTGTTCAGATACTTCTCCATCACAAAAAATTATGAAAAATTACCATCAGTCCTATAGCACATGTGCCCACGTTGTGTAAAAAACTCATGATTTTATCGCGCTCCAAGTATTTAATAATATTCACGCTGCATCGTTACCGCAGAACGTCTACTACCGTTTCATTGCCGTCCGTGAGGGGGGCCACAACCCGGAGACGCGTGCCGCCTCTTCGGACATGCCACAACACCACCCCGCATGTATGAGGGCCCGGTACGACGCTCCGGTGGCATTGCTACCCCCCAGGGCCCCCGTCCCGGCTAACCTTGTAGCGTTTGACCACGGGATCTAGCCCTTTGACTTTGCACGGACGGGCTTTGACCAGTGGACCTCTCCACCCGGTTGTGTTAGGTCGGCCCAGAGGAACACTTTGGAGCAACATCCGGGCCAAACCCACAGCTACATCCACTCCGTGTAGACCCGACGCGTCCGTTTCCCCCCTCCAGGTGCCGGCGGCGGCGGCGTCCGTGAGGGGGGGGGGGCACGCCCCGGAGACGCGTGCTGGGCGTTTGCAACCGCCTCAACACTTCCAAATTTGTGAGAGGCCGCCTACGCAAGATTTGACGGTATGCTAGCCCCCGGAGGCCGCCGGCCACAGTCGTAGACGTGCGAAGAGCAATCCACGTAGAGGGAAGTGTTCAGATACTTCTCCATCACAAAAAATTATGAAAAATTACCATCAGTCCTATAGCACATGTGCCCACGTTGTGTAAAAAACTCATGATTTTATCGCGCTCCAAGTATTTAATAATATTCACGCTGCATCGTTACCGCA
>NW_021302521.1:0-1005 GCF_002162155.2 Triticum dicoccoides
GGGGGGCTTGCCTGGTTGCTCTGGCAAGAGAGAGGGGTCGTCAACACCGTAGTCGAACTGGCCAGCAGCAGCGTCGGTCTCGTAGTCTACCGGAGAGAAGAGGGGGAAGAAACAATGAATACAAGTAAATAGATGCATATCGATGCATGACATGTCAAGAAGTGATGCTAGGCGTGCCCTAACGTGGTATGAGGGGGTACTGGTTAGGGGGGAAAAACATCCGGGGAAGTTTTCCCGGTTCCGGACGTCTGTCAGACAGATGAACCGGAGAGGAAAGTTTGCAGGTTCGATAGGTTAGAGGCGTGTGGTGGACGAACGGACTGCGTATCCGGATTCGTCACGTCGTTCTGAGCAACTTTCATGTTGAAAATATTTTAATCCGGATTACGGATTAAAAGATATGATTTTTAAAAGATTTTATTAATTTCAGGAATTTAACTAATTATTTAATTAATTTCGAAAATGCTTTTATGACATCAGCATGATGTCATGCTGACATCATCAGTCAACAGGGATGACCGAGTCAACCCTGACAGGTGGGTCCCGCATGTCATTCTCTAATATCTAATTAACCTAATCAGAGTTAATTAACATTAGTTAATTAGGTTAATTAGTGATTAGGGTTAATTAATCAGAATTAATTAGACTAATTAATTACTTAATTAATTAATTAATTAATTAATTAGTTAATTAGTTTTAATTCATTTTCATTTTATTTTTATTCCCTGCTTTAATTAAAAAAAACGTTCTGTTGTGTGGGGGGTGGGGCCCCCATGTCATTGGCCCCGAGGGGCAAACGGGCAAGCGGGCGCGCGGGGCGATGCCCGTTCGGGCGCACCCCAGGAGGACACGGCGCCCGCGCCCGCGCCCGAGGCCAACGGGGGCCGGGGCGGCCGAGGCCCAAGACGGCGGCCGGAGGCCGCAGCCACGGCGCGACCGGCCGGGCGGCCAGCGGCGCCGGCGAGGCGATTCGGGGCGACGGGGCGGGGCCGGCAGTGGCGTAAA
>NW_021302522.1:0-1707 GCF_002162155.2 Triticum dicoccoides
GGAGGTGGTGGAAAAAATCGCATTTTTCCAAAAACTGGCTTAAGTTAAAGACCAAATGGCCCCTCCGGAATGCGGTCATTTTTTTGACCACCTCCAAATGACCTCAACTTTTGCACACATGATTTATTGCACAAACAAAGGTGGGTTCCAGAGGTTTTATATTTTTTTTAATTTTTTATTAATTTATAATGCCCTCTGGACTGACTGGTCAAAACATCGGTCTATACCTCAGGGGGGCATTGTAAAAAAATCTTTTTCCAAATTTTATTTCATAGCCATGATTGGCACATGTGGGTCACCATGTTCAAGAAAGTTTGTGTGATTTGGAGGTGGTGAGAAAAATCACATTTTTTCAAGAACATTTGGGTCACAATTTTTGAATTTTATGAAATGAAGGAATATGTGCTCAGTTATTGGAATATTTGATCATATGGTGGAGTATTTGCTATTTTTGCTTACTTAAATGAAGGAAAGATGTCATATGTGTCGACGAACAATTTCCACTTACTGCACTAAAAAACATTAATTTACTTAACCCAAAGTTTTACATTTGTTCAATTTTGCTTATGGGCAGAGCATGTTGCACATGGCCACAGCCTGGGAATTTATTGCACCATTGCCACAGCATGTTCCACATGGCCGCAGCATGGGAAGTGTTTGCAGCATGCCTGATCAGTGAAGCAACACTGATGCGGCATGTCTGATCATTGCAGCAGCTAAATTGAAGCAAATCATACATCTAAGGAACCATAATGGCAAATTTAAGGGACACAAATATAGATAGAAATATATACTACTGCCATAGATAGCAGCATCCACACAGCACACTTGCTGATGCAGACCACTACCATATTAGATATATTTCGACCGCACATCACAGTACTGCACTTAGATAAAGTTCATACTAAATTACCACCACAAGTTTCCACCATCAGAATACCACACAAAGTTCACCAAAAGGACTGAGCCTTCCTACAACATACGACAACGAGGGTCTAGGGCAACTACACGTCAGGGTTTCAGGACCTTGTGGAGGGCAGAATGCTGAGCCCTGATCTTGTAGTCATGACTGTTGATGGATGTAGCCCGACAATGCTCCATCAGATGCTCCAGCAACCCAGACCTGGGCTTGGGCCTGCTATAGTAGGGGCACTGGTACTTGTCAGACCTCCAGTTGAAGTACCTAGCAGCTCCTTGGGCCCTAATCTTCAGCACCTCCTTCTCTTCAAAGGACTCGACATTCCCCTCGACCACATCATCTCCAGATTGATACTGCACACATTAATGACTGACATTAATACATTATGCATTCAAATACTATAAACATCTAACACTAAGTCAATGCACAAATAACATTTCAGCTAGGCCTTACCTCGTATGGCTCATCCTCATCACTGTCATAAGGGTAGTAGCCAGATGAGTCCCACTTCCTCTTCTGGCCAACAAGATCCTCCTTCTGCTATATTGTCAACCAAGCACGTCATTTACAAGGAATATAATTGCACTTCAAATAATGCTATGTCAAACAAGTTGATTTTGCATAATGATGGAAAGCTCCTAACTATATTTCATACACTATATATGAAGCTATATACATACTAAACAATTAGCTTATGAAAATACAAGTTCATTCATATGGACATAGAATTTCAGTTTTTGCTTTTGAACATGCATAACTCCTACATCTAATTAAAATACCTTAACTCT
>NW_021302523.1:0-11150 GCF_002162155.2 Triticum dicoccoides
GTATGACGATTTACCGAGGGGCACGGAAATACGTGGTAACCATGGGAAATCTTGAAATTTCGACTGGTAACCAAAACCTTGATCATGATCAATTTTCAGGGTGGCGGCGATTAGGCTAGGTGTGCTAGTTGACGTAGGGTTTGTCAAGTTAAGGAATAGTCAGGATTGCATAATGATATTATAAGAGTCGTGCGGCAAGATCGATCTGGTTCTATAACTTTGGAAATTCTGGTCCGCATGCGTACCATGATTCATGAGCTGCCAACGGCTGAACTCATCTTGGTTGCGATGTGGTTTATCTGGTGGCAGAGGCGCCAAGTAACTAATGGGGAGTCAGTCCAGACACCGGAACAAACATCAATATCTATCCGAGTTTTAGCCACCAACTTCGTACGAGCCTACACACCAAATCAGCCGGTATGTACGATCAGTCATCAGTGGAAGAAGCCAGTGGAGGGAGCGGTAAAAGTTAATGTCGATGCGTCATTCCATGCGGACAATTTTTCAGTAGCCTGCGGTGCTGTTGCTCATGATGATCGAGGCAATTTCTTGGCTGCAACTACTTGTGCAATACCGCATGTGTCTAGTGCAAGCTCTGCGGAATTGTCAGCTATCAGGTGTGGTCCGATCCTTGTAGCGAATCTCGGATGCACTAAGCTTATTTTGGAGTCTGACTGTACGACTGCTTTGGAGGCTATATCGGACCCAAACGCATACATGGGAATTGATGTTCCAATAGTAGTAGAATGCTCTTTTATGGCCATGGAATTTAAAAGCATCAGTTTTACTCATTGTAGCAGAGAAGCGAATATGGTAGCGGATGGCTTAGCAAAACATAGCTTTAGTCTTAGCAAGTCTGAAACTTGGGACGTTGTCCGGGACTTTATTCTGCATTCTTATGTAAATGATCTTGTTCTTATTTGATGAATATAAAGTTTTAATGCTAAAAAAAAGGAATAGTCAGGCGTGTCCTCGTCCTAGTAGTATGGTCATGTACGCTGCGTATCAGGTAGGAGTTGATGTTCGTGTAGGAATTTATCTTTGGAATAGGGTATAGATGAGTTCGAGACCAGCTAGGATTTGCCTATCAGGGTGCTGGCTGCGTGTATATAAATTCACCAACAGTTAAGCTGTAATATTAGATTGTATCGAGAAAAAGAGAAAATAAATAAAAAGGAGAAAAGAGGGCACGACAAGGATCCTTGGCTATCAGTTTTTCGTGCATGTGTGTTCGTGTGATTTGATGTAATTAATCCTGTGGAAGAATTCCAACAGCTCACCCGAGTTGCCTATCATGGCAGGAGGTTTGCCAAAAATGAGTGTGGACACTGCTCCAACATCCAAGACCAAATTCCTCAATGTCACAAGAACTCATGGGTGCCACCCACCAGAAGACAAGCAGGGGCTTCCCCAACTTTCCCACAAGAACCCACCTCGAAAATAGATCGACGTGGCCTAGCGACGGGCACCCGGCGACCGAGCTCTTGCACACTCGTGAGGACAAGCCCAGCACCGTGGGAGATCGGTCTCATTGTCGGCCATCCCCATCACCAGGAGAGCACCGTACCCGTCCCCGCCACTGTCGACCGCACGAGCTTCACCAGCGGTGGAAGGAAGGCAGGAGGGAAATGAGCCGGGCTAGAGTTTGCTCGCTGAAGCCCATGTAGGTGACACGACGTCCCGCAGTTGGTGGAGACATATGTGTTGCGCACTTTGACTTGTTGTAACGACAGCATATTTGCAAGAATTTACAATCCAGGATAGGGTAGCATCACTATTTTCTCCTGGTTCACTGTAAAGATTATAACCAGTGTAGTGTGTCTAAAGTGTCAGAGAAATTTGCCTCCATGATGTCGTGAACTTATCGATGTGTTCATCTGAAACTATGGGTCCATGGTATATGTATAACCGTAGCACATGACACATGCATGCAAGTGCCTATCCATGGGACTTATTGCCCTGTGCGAGAGCATTGAAATGCTGCGTGGAGAGTGTTTCAGGTGGGCTACATGGCAAGTTTACTCCCAGGCATGATGATGACGTTGCTCTACTTTAAGGGTGTCTTCAGTACCGTCCTCACCTAAATCCCTAGTTACAAGGTATGTCGACCAACCTTGCTGGTGCACGAGCTGTATGCTCTGAGAGGTGCCTATTTCGTTCTGGTCCAGCGATTGAGATGTGCCTTCCTAGCTTCATATAGTTTATGAGCAGAGGAGGTTACCACGAACAGGACAGTTGCCAAGCCATCGAGATCTTATCATCTGTTTATATAGGCATGCATGGGAAGTGGGAATTCAATTTTGCGGCGTATGCATGGGTGGGCGGTACCTTTCACAGCACAGGACGAGGACCATTTGGTGTGCTCTGAAAGAGACACGGCGATGATCATCCAGCTGCAGGAGCTTTCCTGATGTACTGGAGATTGCTGTTGCTGAATATGAAACTCGTTTAAAGATGTTGGGCCTCGGCGCTCTAGTATCATCAGGCTTGATGATATTCTCTGGTATTCCTATTCTTCTTCAACTAGTCTAGATCCTGTCCCCTAGCTCTAGTTTTTTTAAGTGTTTACTCTGTAGCCTCTTTCGGTCTAGTTTCCCTCATAATTCATGCCAATTTCCCTGCCTATATGAAATGTAGGAACACTTTTCCCTCTCCCGACTTTTGTGCACGATCAAAATGGACACGCGATGAGTACATAGCTCGCATCTGTAACTGTTGTAATGCATATGCTACGTACACAGAATTAATTAAGTGCCTTTATTAGGTAAGATATCTCCATCATAACATTTTTAGTCTGGGGATAGATTATCATCTAATTAGAGTTAACATGAATCATTTGCTCATTTCGTACTGCTCCACATATATGTTCTTTCCAGTGTTTAACTACGTGTTGGGAGCACAAAATCCCACTGATAATTTCTCGCTCCAACCGTAAATAGATCTTCTTTTTACCTATGAGCATAACCTATGGCCCGCAACCTAATTTGCCTAGTATGGTAAGATATGTCGGTTGCCAAAGATTATGTTATCATGAGATACAAGGATGGATAAATTTGGCCGATCAATATGTTTCAGCGGTGCAATCTTTTTGGTAAGATGTTGCGATTATCAATTAATGTTTTGAGTCGTGAGTGAGCACACAGCTTAGTAAATAGCGTACGGGGCGCCAAACAGTGGATCTACAAGCGTGGATAGTGACCCAACTCTATTAGATTTTTTGTCAGCTTTGGCAAAACTTGTTTTGTAATGCTACTCTACAAATGGGCACATTATAAATCAATGTGCGCACACTATAAAGCTATCTTCTTAATTTTCATATTCCAAGACTTTTAAATGCCTTGAATCTTCTTTTTGTTCTTGTTTCTTTTCAAATACTATTTAAGATCTCCCAATATATGACTCTTCAGCAAGTTCAAATTATTGTTTTCGACAATGGGTGGATTTTATTGAGTATAAATGAAGCATCAGGTTGATAAAAATGGAATGACCACATACCTGACCTTTGTATAACTAGGATGCACATAACCAACACCAATACATACACACAAACACCAAACCCGTCGGCAAATAGCAAATACATATAGATCTAACATAAGCCTAAGCGAGAAAAAAACCGAAAGGAACAAATCCGGGATCGCCAAATTACAAAAATGACCATATCCTCACCATAAGGACAACGAGGTTTGTCAATAGCAATGCCTTCAGGAAGGGAGCGATGCTCGAGTGCCACCGTCACCACATCAAACCATCAAAGGCCAGACTCTAGGTGTTCACCCTAAGAAACTAGTCTAAGGATATTTGAGTAATACCTTCAACAAGGGAAAAACTATTGCCATGTATGACCACTCGTGTCAGACATATGTTTTCGCCCCAGATCTCGAGACCGGGTACTCAAGAAGCACCACCATGGGAGTCAATCATATGTTGTCGCCACCGCTTTTCCGCTATTCTAGCCATATCCCCGCGTCAAGTCGTCATCCTTAGATTGCATCTCATCGCTGAAGGAAACCACCAAATTTGTAGAGATGAATCATCACAAAGATTTTTTAGTGGCTCTGGCAATTCTACTGTAGACCAGAGAGATCAAATGGACCAACGCCGATGGCAGAGCACATCACCGCTGACTTGCACCTGGCCAAAGAGGTCCCCGTCCAGGCCTATCGACCCAAGGGACAACATGACCGGATCTGAAGCACAAAAGACGGATCTGTCCAACAGGAAAGAACCATGGCGCCGAAGTCAACCTGGCCGCAACATCCACGGCCTTGACCAAACTCCACCGAGACGCCCTATGACCTTGTTTGGATCCATAGGTTAGAGTTAGTTTGGGTTAGATTGGACTCAACTAATCCAAAAATATCCAAACATGAGGGTAAGTTTGGGTTCGATGCATCTAACCCATTCAAAAAATCTAACCCACCCAAGAGGTGCTAATTGGGGTTAGTTCTTCTCGGGACCACTAAAAAACACTTTTTTCTCTTGCTCTCGCCGCAGCAGATCCCTCCCCACTTCCTCGAAACTTCTCGTCCTCTCCCTCCCTCCCTCTCGCACCGTCCGCGAAGGTGCCTCGCTGTATCCGCACTCCATCTAACTCTGCCATCCAAACACCTTTTTGGCTAGAGTTAGTTCAGAGCTAGTTTAGGGTTAGAATCTAACTCTAACCTTTAACTGAGTTAGAGTATCCAAACAGGGCCTATGTCCAACGCCCAATACTCAGTAGCAGCCCAACCGCCACACAAGCGCGCCATGCCGTTGGTAACCGTCAGCGGGCCCCACATGAGGACACCGAGAGCAACCGCTGGTCGCTGGGACCCCGGCCGAGTCCCGATGCGCCACCCAAAGTTGCTGCCTTGCAGATTGGAGGCCGTCGCGAGAAGGCGCTCCACCGCCGCCGTTGACCGCGCGTGGTTTGCCTGGCGGCGTCCTCTGACAATGGCATGGCGAGGAGTGTAGAAAGGAGCGGCGGCGGTGCTAGTACCCGAGTTGCCCGAGGCTAGGAGACGCGAGCGTTCAGTTGCGAGGCCCTACATGCTAACTTTTGTTTTGAACAAACTACAATCGAGTTCCCTCACATGCACGAGCACCTTTGAGGGACTGAGCAGGCATAACATCTTGAGATTTTACAAAGTCACCACATGTAACTCGTAGTCAATGGGAATTGTTGAACATGCACATATTGCATGTACGTATATAGGTCTAGGTTTTGTGTATTGCACCTGTCACGTCTCTCTCCCCTTGTAACCTGTACTCCCACTGTTCCCAAATATAAGTATTTTTAGAGATTCCAACAAGTGACTATATACGAAGCAAAATGAGTAAATCTACACTCTAGAATATATGTACATACATCTATATGTTGTAGTCCATTTGAAATTTCTAAAAAGTCTTATATTTAGAAACGGAGGGAGTATGTGTATTGGGAGACAAGGCAACCGGTGCACCCATGTATCTATATATGTGCCTAGTTCATGACCAACCACGTCATCTAATGCAATCCGTCTCTTCCAAACTTACATGGTATCAGATAGCAAGTTGATCCCCTCCTAAGCTTCTGCGATCTCCTGCCGCTACTGCATCTTCCCGCTGTCGTGGTTCTAAGTCTGACAGTAGAATGGGGGGTAGGAATGTAGAGGCAAGATCTTAGCTATGGAAGAGTTGTACACGGGACTTTTACGAGTTCAGGCCCTTCTCGGAGGAAGTAACAGCCCTACGTCTCGGAGCCCGGAGGCGGTCGACTGGATTATATGCGTGTGTGTTACAAAAAGTGCGAACCCCTATGCCCGTGGAGGGGATTGGCTTATATAGAGTGCGCCAGGACCCCAGCCAGCCCACGTCACAGAGGGTTTAAGGTTCATAAAGATGGGGGTGTTACTGGTAACGCCTATAATAAAGATACATAATGACCATTAAAGCTATGACTTAATTCTCGACCGTTGCAGAGTGGAGTGTCTCTAGATCTTCTAGTAGTCGAGTGATTATCTGTTCAGTCGAGTGTCTTCAGGATTGTCGAGTGGAACATAACTTCATGGTCGAGTGGATGATGATTTTTCTTCGAATGCTCTTGGTACCTTTAGGCATGTCCTAGGGGAGGGTATCTTGAATAGGTCCATGACCCTACCCTAGGTACATAGCTTCATCATTAGCCCCCGAATGGATCAGGGTTTGAGTGAGGAAGGAGTTGAGAGCACTTCCGACTCATTTTTCGTGCTATGAGTATATCTTGCTCTGGATCAATGAACTGAGGGGATGACACCAACTTCTTTTTCAGTCGCCTTGGTCCATTTTTAGTTTTTGTCGAGTGAACTTTTATGGTAGAGTTCCGTATGATGATGCGGAGGATGTCTTCCATCTGACAAGTTGTTCTGCTGTCCGCGGATTTCGCGGGATTCGAATTTCAGGAAGCGCGCCAGATGGGCAAGGCCGTGGTAATCGGGACGGATTAGGCAGGCCGCCTTGATTCCCGCGCCACCTTTTTTGCCACGTATCGCGCGCGCGACTGTTGCGGGATTTGTTTAGATCGTCCGGGCCTACAAGTCAGTCACTCGGAAGTGACCTTATAAAAGGCACCGGACCGGGCTTTTGAACAGTGTGCCCTCATTCTCTTTCTTCTTCCTCAGATTTATCCACTGCGCACGCTTCCGCTCTCGCCGTCGTAGCCTCGCTCGGACTCGATCCGCCGCCATGGGAAAGGAGAAGACGGTGGATTTGGAGCGCGCGAAGAAGGCGACCGCGAAGGCAAAAGGAAAGAGGACCAGCCGGGGCGGGTCCTCATCAAGGTCCGGCCTGCCGCCGGGCTGGATCCAGGGCGATTGGATCCGCTCGACGATCAGCCAGGACGACCTCGACGACCTGGTTGAGGGGGGATTGGTCCCCCATGAATCGGCGCGTCTCCCGGGGAACAAGACCGAGCCGCGGCCTCTGGAGGGTGAGTGTGTTCTCCTCGCCACTCATGTCGGCCGCGGGTTCTCTTTGCCTCCCCATCCTTTCTTTCATGGCTTTTTGAACTTCTTCGGGGATCAACTCCACCACTTCACTCCAAACACCATAGTGTATCTTGCTGCCTTTGTGTCGATGTGCGAAAATTTCTTGGATTGTCGACCGCACTGGGGTCAATTCAAGCACATATTCACCTACCGCTCCCAGTCGGTCAAGAAGGCCAACCCGAGTGACGAGAGGACGCACGTGATTCAGATGTGCGGGGGCCTTGGAATCCAAATGAGGAATAAGAGCACCTTCCCAGCTATGATCCTTCCTGACTCGGTCCGGGGCTGGCAGTCAACCTGGTTTTACTGTAAGGACCAGCCGACCCCGGGTCAGTCGACTGGACTTCCCCCTTTTCCTTGGCTCGAGTGGAGAAGCCCTCCTCCCTGAGGGTGATCCCGGAAGAGAAGGCGCAGGTGAATGGACCTGCTGGAGGTCTTTCTCAGTCGACGCATCCAACCACTTCAAGCCCGTGACCATCCGATGTGGATGTACTCGGTACTCGAGGACTCCACTCGGATCCACCCGCAGGACGTTAGTGAAGACACGGTGGAGAAGTGGCTGAGAGGAATCACCGGCAACAAAGATAATCCTCGGGGGTATAGGAGGGTGATTCCATTCGACCACTCGCGCCAGCCGGAACAGGTATGATTCTGCTTTGCCAAGTATCTTCTCGATTCACTGTGTAACACCTTGTTGACGATCGAATGTATTTCTTTCGTTCATTATCTTTTCAGGCTCTTATTGATATGTACTCGATGCCCAATGGAGTGCAGGAGCAAGACGTCGAGGAAGGGGCGAGCGGGGACGAGAGTGGCGAGTGGCACTCGGATGTGGAGGAGGGCGAGGAGAGTGACGACTCGAGTGATGACAAGGAGGTCGACTCGCCTCCTCGCAGAGAGAGAAGATCCAAGCACGCTCAAGACCCGGCGAGCACCCCGGTCCTTGCGGCTGCACCGACTGGGCCATCTTTGAAGCGCCCTCGGACGTCTTCGCCAGTGCCGACTGAGAAGATATCGAAACAGCCCAAGATTGTGCCGCCTCCTGCGCCAAAAGCATGGAAAGCCACCTCCTCTAAACCACCGAAGGCTTTGCCCAGAATCAAAGTGACCGTCCCCACCATCTCCGGGTAAACATCTGATCAGTTCCTTTGGTCGACTCGAGCAACAGAACGTAACCGACTGAATGTTGACATTTGCAGTGCTGCTACATCTGGAACTTCTTCCTACCAATATCGAGATGAGGAGATGGAAGACGCGGTTACCTCCAACCTAGGTAAAAACTCTTATGATCTTGTTCTTGATTACTTGGTCGATTAAATTCTAGCGATTCACTTGGGGTCGACTGATTTCTCTGTAGCTCCACCCAACGTCATCGATCTTCCAGATGATGATGAAGATGTGGTCCCTAGGCCTAGAAAGAACAAAAAAGTAGCGGCTGGTAAGACGTCTCAGCAGGGAACGACGACCACACCAACCGCCCGGCAATCTGAAGACGCAGGCGGGGCCTCTATAACTTTCATTGTACCATTGTCGAGTGAGCGCCCTGCATCGTCGATTGAACCGGTGTTCCCTTCAGTCATCCAACCTCATGCTTCGGAGCTCCAAGCTGCCGCACCTGGGTCGTCTGCCCCCTTCTTCACCAACTACCATGTTCCGGAAAACCAGTCGGACGCGGCTGCGGAAGCCATCCGTCAGGCTAACGTGATGATGGAGCGGATGAAGACGGTGCACGATCATAGTCAGGCTGCTTACGATGCCAGCGCTGCTCTCCGGGCCAATGTCCAGGTAAGTAAACTTTCGACTGACCTTGTTCTATTAGGATATGCTACCCGAAATATTTTCTTTCATACAATCTCTTATTGCTTGCGTCGAACCTGTACACCCACTGGGTGTTTTGTTGTCTTTGGTATTTGCGCTCTTCCACTCGGTCTGGGTGAGTAGGATCTGAACCGATGTGGGCACGCTAAGTGCGTCCACTGGGTGTAGTCCCCGAGAACACGGTCGACTGGGGTCTGAGTTCTTTTTCCTTTCTTTTCTTCCACTCAACCCGGGCAGACCGGTCGAATGAGATCTGAACCAGTGGGGGCACGTCAAGTGCACCCACTGGGTGTAGTCCCCGAGACCGCGGTCGACTGCTGGTAGTTGGCCGGGGTTTGAATAGTTCTCTTTTTTTTACGTGACCCGGGCGGACCGGTCGAGTTGGGTCTGAATCAGTGGGGGCACGCCAAGTGCACCCGCTGGGTGTAGTCCTCAAGACCACAGTCAACTGCGGGCAGTCGACTGGGGTCTAAGTGAACTTTTAAGTTTTATTCACTCGGAAGTAAATAACCTTTGATCTTGTCGATTGACATGTTTTTTACCTCCTGCAGAAATCTTGTTCTCTCATTTCTAAGTTTGCCGAGTTTGAGGAGAAGCAGAGGCAACTCAACCTCGACTTGGAGTTGACCCGACAAAAGTTGAAGAAGGCCGAAGATGAAGCTGCTGGTATGGAAGGTAGCTGCATGTTGACTGTTCACGTTGATCGTCTTTTAAGATATTTCTTTGATCTCTTGTTTGATCCGATTGCTTCTTTTGAAGAGAAAATGAGGTTGGCTCTGGAGAAGAAGGACTTGGACCTTGCAGCTGCACAGAAGGAAGCTCAAGACAAGACTGCCCTTGCAGACAAGAAGCTGGCTTCGGTCGGAGCGTTGGAAGGGGAGGTGAACAAGCTGAAGTCCTATCTCAATGAGTCTAACCGAGAAGTAAGTCATCTGAAGAAGGATAAGATTGCCCTAAATGAGAAGCTGGAGTCTGTGGTCCGCAAGAGTAATGACATGGAAGCCTATCTGAGAACTCTTGCCAAGAAGCTCTATCTTACACTGGAAGGTACTCCTTTTAATCCGACTGCTTTGCTGCTTGCAAGTTAATCCTGTCCAGTCAACTCTCTAACTCTTTGACTGCAAAATTCTGCCAAAACTTTGACGAGGAAACCGGAAGGATCGAGACTGGTCTAGACCCTATCGTTTCTCCGGTTTGCGACGAGACTGCCATGAACATGCTTCGACTGGAATCCCGTGTCGCCAGCGTCACAAGTTATCTCGCACGCCTGAAGGTGGAAGTTTCACGGATCGACTCATCACTCTGGCCAGGGGCGACGCTTCAAAATGACCTGGAAGCTCTGATGGCTCGGCTCGACGAGATTCCTGGTCGAGTGCAAGAATGGAAGAAGTCCTCTGCCCGGTGTGGTGCTGACGTGGCGTTGTCCTTGGTCAGAGTCCACTACAAGGAAGCTCCTGAAGACAAGCTGGCGGCGATCAAGGTCGCCAACACCAAAAGGCACGACTTCCAGTCCTTTATGGAGACTTTCATCGCTGTTGCCACTCAGATCGCAGATGGAATCGACTTGGACGAATTCGTCGAACCCTCCAGCCCTCCTTCTGCCGAGTGAACAAACTATGAGATTTAAACCTGTCTTAAATTTGCCTCGGAATGCTGAGTGGTTGCTGTAACCATTAAACTCCTTCGGGCTTGATGCTCGAATACTTTTGATTTGTTGCTTGGAACTTTAGGATTTATCCGAACTGCTTTTGAGTATACTTGCGATTGCTTTTGGGATCTGCTCCGTTGTATTTGTGGCGTAGCTCGGAGAAGAGGGTTGCAGTCGACCTGCGCCTCGTCGTCCTTACGGACAAGGGTGGAGCGTACGTTGTATTTGTGGCGTAGCTCGGAGAAGAGGGCCGCAGTCGACCTGCCCCTCGTCGTCCTTGCGGACAAGGGTGGAGCGTACGTTGTATTTGTGGCGTAGCTCGGAGAAGAGGGCCGCGGTGGACCTACACCTCGTCGTCCTTGCGGGTAGGGATGGAGCGTACGTTGTACTGGTGGTGCAGCTCTTATGGAAAGGATTTTACAAACTTAGGCGAGTATTGGACTGCGGCTAACCCCCGAGTGGGAGGATTGCTCACCACTCGGTAGGATTTTACAAACTTAGGCGAGTACTGGATTGCATCTAAGCCCCCGAGTGGGAGGATTGCTCACCACTCGGTAGGATTTTACAAACTTAGGCAAGTACTGGACTGCAGCTAAGCCCCCAAGTGGGAGGATTGCTCACCAATCGGTAGGATTTTACAAACTTAGGCGAGTACTGGACTGCAGCTAAGCCCCCGAGTGGGAGGATTGCTCACCACTCGG
>NW_021302523.1:13018-18911 GCF_002162155.2 Triticum dicoccoides
TGCTGATAAATGGTCGACCGGATCAAGGCCATCTCTCTTTCCTCCTCTAAGAGATCGACTGAATCTTGCCAGGCCTGTTCTGCTTCCTCTTCGGAGAAGAGCTCGACTCGGGGTGCGTTGTGGAGCAGGTCACTTGGCAGAACAGCTTCGGCTCCATAGACCAAAAAGAAAGGAGTTCGTCCAGTCGATCCATTGGGAGTTGTCCTCAAACCCCAAAGAACTGACAGAAGTTCATCGACCCAAGCGCCTGCTGCGTGTTTGAGATCACGCATCAGTCGGGGTTTCAGTCCTTTGTGAATTAGGCCATTCACTCTTTCTGCTTGTCCGTTCGACTGCGGGTGAGCGACTAAAGCATAGTCGACTCGTGTGCCTTGAGAAGCGCAGAAAGCTCTAAACTCATCAGAATCGAAGTTTGACCCGTTGTCAGTGATGATGCTGTGTGGAACTCCATATCTGAATGTCAATTCTCTGATAAAACTAACAGCGGTGCTGGCTTCAAGGTTCTTGATGGGTTTAGCTTCAATCCATTTGGTAAACTTGTCGACTGCTACGAGCACATGAGTGAAGCCACTCCTACCAGTTCTAAGTGGTCCAACCATATCCAATCCCCAAACAGCAAAGGTCCAGACGAGGGGAATGGTCTTCAGGGCTGATGCTGGCTTGTTAGACATGTCAGAGTAAAACTGGCAGCCTTCACATCTGTCGACTATATCTTTCGCCATTTCATTTGCTCGTGGCCAATAAAATCCGGCTCAGTATGATTTAGCCACGATGGCCCGAGAGGACGCATGGTGACCACAGGTCCCCGAGTGGATGTCCTTGAGGATCATCCGACCTTCTTCTGGCGTTATGCATCTCTGACCGACTCCAGTCATGCTTTCCCTGAATAGTTGTCCTCTTATCACAGTAAAGGCCTTGGATCGAAGGACGATCTTTCGAGCCTCTTCTTCGTCCTCTGGGAGTTCCTTCCTAAGGATGCACGCAATTTATGGGACTGTCCATTCGGGAGTAATGACCAGAACCTCCATGATTAGATCGACCACGGCTGGGACCTCGACTTCAGTCGGATCTGTGGCGCTCTTAGGATGCGGGGGCTCTTCAGTAAAAGGATCTTCCTGAACTATCGGTGTGTGAATATGTTCCAAAAACACATTGCTGGGAATGGCTTCTCTCTTGGAACCTATCTTGGCCAAATCATCGGCTGCTTGATTTTTCAGATGGGGTATGTGATGGAGCTCTAACCCCTCAAACTTGTTTTCCAACTTCCTCACCGCATTGCAGTAACCAGTCATAGCTGGGCTTCTAACGTCCCATTCTTTCATCACTTGATTGACCACCAAATCTGAGTCGCCGTAAACCATGAGGCGACGACTACCGAGTGAAATGGCCATACATAACCCATATAGGAGTGCTTCATATTCTGCTTCGTTATTGGAGGAATCAAAGTGAATCTGGAGGTCGTATCTGAGCTCGTCTCCTCGGGGGGATACCAGTACCACCCCAGCACCAGAACCATTCAGCATCTTGGATCCATCAAAGAACATGGTCCAGTGCTCCGAGTGAATTTGAGTCGGCAGTTGTTGTTCGATCCACTCGGCGAGGAAATCTACCACTGCTTGGGACTTGATAGCTTTCTTTGCCTCAAACTTGATATCTAAAGGAAGGAGTTCAATCGCCCATTTTGCCACTCGACCAGTTGCATCTCTGTTGTGCAGAATCTTCGAAAATGGAGCGTCGCTGACGACTGCAACAGAGTGATCAGAGAAATAGTGTGCAACCTTCTTTGTGGTCATGTAAATCCCATAAACAAGCTTCTGATAGTGTGAATATCTCTACTTTGATGGAGTCAGAACTTCAGAAACATAATAAATCGGGCGCTGAACTTTATAGGCTTTTTCCTCTTCATCCCGCTCGACCGTAAGTACTGTACTGACGACTTGTCCAGTGGCTGCTATATAAAGCAGTAAAGGCTCTTTGCTGATTGGGGCAGCAAGCACCGGCTGGGTGGAAAGCAGGGCTTTTAGCTCTGCAAATGCTGCATCAGCTTCAGGAGTCCACTCGAACTTATCTAATTTCTTCATCAGTCGGTAAAGAGGCAGTGCCTTTTCACCGAGGCGAGAAATGAATCGACTTAGGGCGGCCAAACAACCAGTAAGCTTTTGGACATCATGCACACACACAGGGCGTTTCATCCGGAGTATGGCACCCACTTTCTCTGGGTTAGCGTCGATCCCTCGTTCAGAAATGAGAAAACCGAGTAATTTTCCGCCTGGAACTCCAAACATGCACTTTGATGGATTAAGCTTGATATCTTACCTTCTGACGTTGGCAAAGTTTTCAACAAGGTCAGCCAGTAGGTCGGAACCTTTACGTGACTTGACCACAATGTCATCCATGTATGCTTCCACATTCCGACTGATCTGAGTGAGCAGGCACTTCTGAATCATCCGCATGAATGTGGCTCCAGCGATCTTCAAACCGAATGGCATAGTGACATAACAAAAGCACCCAAATGGGGTGATGAAAGCTGTTTTTATCTCGTCGGGTCCGTACAGACGGATCTGATGATACCCGGAATAGGCGTCCAAAAAGGACAAACGCTCACACCCCGCAGTCGAGTCGACTATTTGGTCGATGCGAGGGAGAGGAAAGTGGTCCTTCGGGCAGGCCCGATTGATATGCTTGAAGTCAATGCACATGCGAAGTGAGTCGTCCTTCTTTGGGACCATGACAACATTAGCTAACCACTCAGAGTGGTAAATATCACAGATAAACTCAGCTGCCAAAAGCCGAGCCACCTCTTCACCGATTGCCTTCCTCTTCTGTACGGTGGACCATCGACGATGTTCTTTGACTAGTTTCACTTTTGGGTCGACTCGCAAACGATGCTCAGCCAGTCCCCTGGGAACACCTGGCATGTCCGTAGGTTTCCATGCAAAGATGTCCCAGTTCTCACGGAGGAACTGGATGAGCGCTTCTTCCTATTTGGAGTCAAGTGTTGTCGAAATGTGAGTCAGAGCAGCATTGGGATCCGTTGGGTGAATGTGAATCGACTTTGTTTCGCCAGACGACTGGAATTCTGAATCCGTGGCAGGCTTCTTGGCTCGCAACAAATCACTCGGATCTGCATTTTTTTGATATTCCAGCAATTCTACTACGGCCATCTGTGCATCGGCGATCTTTGAGCCCTTCTGGAAGCACTCTTCCACCTTCTTCCGACTACCAGTGATAGTGATCACCCCTTTGGGACCAGGCATCTTCAATTTGAGGTACACATAACATGGTCGAGCCATAAAACATGCATAAGCTGGCCTGCCCAGAATAGCATGATAGGCACTCTGGAAATCCACAACTTCAAATGTCAACTTTTCTTTGCGGTAATTCTTGGAATCACTGAAAACCACGTCGAGAGCAATCTGGCCGAGTGATGCAGCCTTCTTGATGGGAATGACTCCATGGAAACTCATATTGCTTTCATTGAGTCTGGACATCGGAATGCCCATTCCTTTCAACGTCTCTGCATACGGTATATTCAGGCCACTGCCACCATCCATCAGAACCTTAGTCAGTCGGGTGCCTTCGACTACTAGGTCGACCACCAACGCTTGCCTCCCAGGGGTGGCTATGTGAGCTGGGTGATCGGACTAGTTGAATGTAATGGCAGTCTGGGACCACTTCAAATAACTGGGTGTCACTGGAGCGACCATGTTCACTTCTCTGTTGATGACTTTCAATCGACTCTTACTCTCAACGTCAGTGAAAATCATCAGAGTGGAATTTACGTGGGGATAACCATCATCGTCCTCTTCCTTGTCCTCAACCTTGTCTGCTTCTTTCTCCTTTTCCATGGGCAGTTTCTCTCGGAATTGCTGGATTAGGAGTCGACATTGTCGAGTGGTATGCTTTGGGTAAATGAAATTACCCTCTTCATTTTTTCGGTGTGAATGTGGCATGGTAAATCCAACACATTGTTTCCATCTTGATCTTTTACTTTCTTGGGGTTCCACGGCCCTTTGGGCTTCCCCTTGAACTTTCCTTGAGTCACGGCTAAGACTTCACCAGGAGCGGCTGGCTCGGCTTTGTGCTTCTGCTTCCGACTGGAGTTTCCTCCTCCGGTTTCGTGGGCGACTGTTTTGTGCTTGCCACTCCGGAGTCGGTCTTCTTCTTCACTGTTGGCGTACTTGGTGGCAATTTCCATCATCCGAGTCAGAGTCATATCTCCTGTCCGACCGAATTTTAGACTCAACTCCCGATATTTGACGCCTTCTTTAAAGGCACAAATTGCCTGATGATCAAACACATTCTCCACCGTGTGGTGGAATGTGATCCATCTCTGGATATAATCCCTCAAAGTTTCATTCGATTTCTGAACGCAACATTGTAATTCTGTCAACCCTGCTGGCCGCTTGCAAATACCTTCAAATGTCCTAACAAATACTCAAGCAAGATCTTCCCAAGTATAAATACTACCAGGTGCTAACTGATTCAACCATGCTCTGGTCGAGCCCTCCATCATCAGAGGAAGGTGTTTCATGGCCACTTCATCATTGCCGCCACCAATCTGAACAGCCACTCAGTAGTCTTCAAGCCAAGTGTCAGGCTTGGACTCACCAGTGAACTTACTGACTCCAGTCGCCAACCTAAAGTTGGCGGGAATCACTGCAGCCTTGATGGCTCTGCTGAAGCACTCCGGACCTAAGACATGCACTCTGCTGCTGGTTGGTAGATCTCTGTCATGACCTTCTCGGTGAGCTCTGTTTCTGTCGACCAAGCCCTGAACGAGAATAGTGAAGGAAATATGCCCTAGAGGCAATAATAAAGTTATTATTTATTTCTTTATATCATGATAAATGTTTATTATTCATGCTGGAATTGTATTATCCGGAAACATAATACTTGTGTGAATACATAGACAAACTAAACGTCACTAGTGTGCCTCTACTTGACTAGCTCGTTAATCGAAGATGGTTATGTTTCCTAACCATAGACATGTTTTGTCATTTGATTAACGGGATCTCATCATTAGGAGAATGATGTGATTGACATGACCCATTCCATTAGCTTAGCACCGATCGTTTAGTATGTTGCTATTGCTTTCTTCATGACTTAGACATGTTCCTATGACTATGAGATTATGCAACTCCCGTTTGCCGAAGGAACACTTTGTGTGCTACCAAACGTCACAACGTAACTGGGTGATTATAAAGGAGCTCTACAGGTGTCTCCAAAGGTACATGTTGGGTTCGCATATTTCGAGATTAGGATTTGTCACTCCGATTGTCGGAGAGGTATCTCTGGGCCCTCTTGGTAATGCACATCACATAAGCCTTGCAAGCATTGCAACTAATGAGTTAGTTGCGAGATTATGTATTACGAAACGAGTAAAGAGACTTGTCGGTAACGAGATTGAACTAGGTATTGAGATACCGACGATCGAATCTCGGGCAAGTAACATACCGATGACAAAGGGAACAACGTATGTTGTTATGTGGTCTGACCGATAAAGTTCTTCGTAGAATATGTAGGAACCAATATGAGCATCCAGGTTCCGCTATTGGTTATTGACTGGAGACGTGTCTCGGTCATGTCTACATTGTTCTCGAACCCGTAGGGTCCGCACGCTTCATGTTACGATGACTTTTTCATTATGAGTTTATATATTTTGATGTACCGAAGTTTGTTTGGAGTCCCGGATGTGATCACGGACATGACGAAGAGTCTCGAAATGGTCGAGACATAAGGATTGATATATTGGAAGCCTATGTTTGGACATTGGAAGTTTTCCGGGTGAAATCGACATTTTACCGGAGTACCGGGAGGTTACCGGAACCCCCCGGTAACCTAATGGGCCTTAATGGGCCTAGTGGAGGAAGAGGAGAGGGCCGCGCGCCCC
>NW_021302523.1:19704-27882 GCF_002162155.2 Triticum dicoccoides
GAAGGTTAAAACAGCACCAACTTGACAAACTATCGTTGTGGTTTTGATGCGTAGGTAAGATTGGTTCTTGCTTAAGCCCGTAGCAGCCACGTAAAACTTGCAACAACAAAGTAGAGGACGTCTAACTTGTTTTTGCAGGACATGTTGTGATGTGATATGGTCAAGACATGATGCTAAATTTTATTGTATGAGATGATCATGTTTTGTAACCGAGTTATCGGCAACTGGCAGGAGCCATATGGTTGTCGCTTTATTGTATGCAATGCAATTGCGCTGTAATGCTTTACTTTATCACTAAGCGGTAGCGATAGTCGTAGAAGCATAAGATTGGCAAGACGACAACGATGCTACGATGGTGATCAAGGTGTCACGCCGGTGACGATGGTGATCATGACGGTGCTTCGAAGATGGAGATCACAAGCACAAGATGATGATGGCCATATCATATCACTTATATTGATTGCATGTGATCTTTATCTCTTATGCATCTTATCTTGCTTTGATTGACGGTAGCATTTTAAGATGATCTCTCACTAATTATCAAGAAGTGTTCTCCCTGAGTATGCACCCTTGCGAAAGTTCTTCGTGCTGAGACACCACGTGATGATCGGGTGTGATAGGCTCTACGTTCAAATACAACGGGTGCAAAATAGTTGCACACGCGGAATATCCAGGTTATACTTGATGAGCCAAGCATATACAGATATGGCCTCGGAACACGGAGACCGAAAGGTCGAGCGTGAATCATATAGTAGATATGATCAACATAGTGATGTTCACCAATGAAACTACTCCATCTCACGTGATGATCAGACATGGTTTAGTTGATTTGGATCACGTGATAACTTAGAGGATTAGAGGGGTGTCTATCTAAGTGGGAGTTCTTTAGTAATATGATTAATTGAACTTAAATTCATCATGAACTTAGTACCTGATAGTATCTTGCTTGTTTATGTTTGATTGTAGATAGATGGCCCGTGTTGTTGTCCCGTTGAATTTTAATGCGTTCCTTGAGAAAGCAAAGTCGAAAGATGATGGTAGCAATTACACGGACTGGGTCCGTAACTTGAGGATTATCCTCATTGCTGCACACAAGAATTACGTCCTGGAAGCACCGCTGGGTGCCAGGCCTGCTGCTGGAGCAACACCAGATGTTATGAACATCTGGCAGAGCAAAGCTGATGACTACTCAATAGTTCAGTGTGCCATGCTTTACGGCTTAGAATCGGGACTTCAACGACGTTTTGAACGTCATGGAGCACATGAGATGTTCCAGGAGTTGAAGTTAATATTTCAAGCAAATGCCCGGATTGAGAGATATGAAGTCTCCAATAAGTTCTATAGCTGCAAGATGGAGGAGAACAGTTCTGTCAATGAGCATATACTCAAATTGTCTGGGTATAATAATCACTTGATTCAATTGGGAGTTAATCTTCCAGATGATTGCGTCATTGACAGAATTCTCCAATCACTTCCACTTAGCTACAAGAGCTTCGTGATGAACTATAATATGCAAGGGATGGTTAAGACAATTCCCGAGCTCTTTGCAATGCTGAAAGTTGCGGAGGTAGAAATCAAGAAGGAGCATCAAGTGTTGATGGTCAACAAGACCACTAGTTTCAAGAAAAAGGGCAGAGGGAAGAAGAAGGGGAACTTCAAAAATAACAGCAAGCAAGTTGCTGCTCAGGAGAAGAAACCCAAATTTGGACCTAAGCCTGAAACTGAGTGCTTCTACTGCAAGGAGACTGGTCACTGGAAGCGGAACTGCCCCAAGTATTTGGCGGATAAGAAGGGTGGCAAGGTGAACAAAGGTATATATGATATACATGTTATTGATGTGTACCTTACTAATGCTCGCAGTAGCACCTGGGTATTTGATACTGGTTCTGTTGCTAATATTTGCAACTCGAAACAGGGATTACGGATTAAGGGAAGATTGGTTAAGGACGAGGTGACGATGTGCGTGGGAAATGGTTCCAAAGTCGATGTGATCGCGGTCGGCACGCTACCTCTACATCTACCTTCGGGATTAGTATTATACCTAAATAATTGTTATTTGGTGCCAGCGTTGAGCATGAACATTATATCTGGATCTTGTTTGATGCGAGACGGTTATTCATTTAAATCAGAGAATAATGGTTGTTCTATTTATATGAGTAATATCTTTTATGGTCATGCACCCTTGAAGAGTGGTCTATTCTTATTAAATCTCGATAGTAGCGACACACATATTCATAATGTTGAAGCCAAAAGATGCAGAGTTGATAATGATAGTGCAACTTATTTGTGGCACTGCCATTTAGGTCATATTGGCATAAAGCGCATGAAGAAACTCCATACTGATGGACTTTTGGAACCACTTGATTATGAATCACTTGGTACTTGCGAACCGTGCCTTATGGGCAAGATGACCAAAACACCATTCTCTGGTACTATGGAGAGAGCAACAGATTTGTTGGAAATCATACAAACATATGTATGTGGTCCGATGAATGTTGAGGCTCGTGGTGGATATCGTTATTTTCTCACCTTCACAGATGACTTAAGCAGATATGGGTATATCTACTTAATGAAACATAAGTCTGAAACATTTGAAAAGTTCAAAGAATTTCAGAGTGAAGTTGAAAATCATCGTAACAAGAAAATAAAATTCCTACGATCTGATCGTGGAGGAGAATATTTGAGTTACGAGTTTGGTGTACATTTGAAACAACGCGGAATAGTTTCGCAACTCACGCCACCCGGAACACCACAGCGTAATGGTGTGTCCGAACGTCGTAATCGTACTTTACTAGATATGGTGTGATCTATGATGTCTCTTACTGATTTACCGCTATCGTTTTGGGGTTATGCTTTAGAGACGACCGCATTCACGTTAAATAGGGCACCATCAAAATATGTTGAGACGACGCCTTATGAACTATGGTTTGGCAAGAAACCAAAGTTGTCGTTTCTGAAAGTTTGGGGATTCAATGCTTATGTGAAAAAGCTTCAACCTGATAAGCGCGAACCCAAATCAGAGAAATGTGTCTTCATAGGATATCCAAAAGAAACTATTGGATACATCTTCTATCACAGATCCAAAGGCAAGACTTTTGTTGCTAAATTTGGAAACTTTCTAGAGAAGGAGTTTCTCTCGAAAGAAGTGAGTGGGAGGAAAGTAGAACTTGATGAGGTAACTGTACCTGCTCCCTTATTGGAAAGTAGTACATCACAGAAACCGGTTTCTGTGACACCTACACCAATTAGTGAGGAAGCTAATGATGATGATCATGAAACTTCAGAACAAGTTACTACTGAACCTCGTAGATCAACTAGAGTAAGATCCGCACCAGAGTGGTACGGTAATCCTGTTCTGGAAGTCATGCTACTAGATCATGATGAACCTACAAACTATGAAGAAGCGATGGTGAGCCCAGATTCCGCAAAATGGCTTGAAGCCATGAAATCTGAGATGGGATCCATGTATGAGAACAAAGTATGGACTTTGGTTGACTTGCCCAAAGATCGGCAAGCAATTGAGAATAAATAGATCTTCAAGAAGAAGACTGACACTGATGGTAATGTTACTGTCTACAAAGCTCAACTTGTCGCAAAAGGTTTTTGAAAAGTTCAAGGGATTGACTACGATGAGACCTTCTCACCCGTAGCGATGCTTAAGTCTGTCCGAATCATGTTAGCAATTGCCGCATTTTATGATTATGAAATTTAGCAGATGGATGTCAAAACTGGATTCCTGAATGGATTTCTGGAAGAAGAGTTGTATATGATGCAGCCGGAAGGTTTTGTTGATCCAAAGGGAGCTAACAAAGTGTGCAAGCTCCAGTGATCCATTTATGGACTGGTGCAAGCCTCTCGGAGTTGGAATAAACGCTTTGATAATGTGATCAAAGCATTTGGTTTTGTACAGACTTTTGGAGAAGCCTGTATTTACAAGAAAGTGAGTGGGAGCTCTGTAGCATTTCTGATATTATATGTAGATGACACATTACTAATCGGAAATGATATAGAATTTCTGGATAGCATAAAGGGATACTTGAATAAAAGTTTTTCAATGAAAGACCTCGGTGAAGCTGCTTACATATTGGGCATTAAGATCTATAGAGATAGATCAAGACGCTTAATTGGACTTTCACAAAGCCCATACCTTGACAAAATTTTGAAGAAGTTCAAAATGGATCAAGCAAAAGAAAGGATTCTTGCCTGTGTTACAAGGTGTGAAATTGAGTAAGACTCAATGCCCGACCACTGCAGAAGATAGAGAGAAAATGAAAGATGTTCCCTATGCTTCAGCCAGAGGCTCTATCATGTATGCAATGCTGTGTACCAGACCTGATGTATGTCTTGCTATAAGTCTAGCAGGGAGGTACCAAAGTAATCCAGTGGATCACTGGACAGCGGTCAAGAACATCCTGAAATACCTGAAAAGGACTAAGGATATGTTTCTCATATATGGAGGTGACAAAGAGCTCATCGTAAATGGTTACGTTGATGCAAGCCTTGACACTGATCCGGAGATTCTAAATCGCAAACCGGATACGTGTTTACATTAAACGGTGGAGCTGTCAGTTGGTGCAGTTCTAAACAAAGCGTTGTGGTGGGATCTACATGTGAAGCGGAGTACATAGCTGCTTCGGAAGCAGCAAACGAAGGAGTCTGGATGAAGGAGTTCATATCCGATCTAGGTGTCATACCTAGTGCATCAGGTCCAATGAAAATCTTTTGTGACAATACTGGTGCAATTGCCTTGGCAAAGGAATCCAGATTTCACAAGAGAACCAAACACATCAAGAGACACTTCAATTCCATCCGGGATTTGGTCCAGGTGGGAGACATAGAGATTTGCAAGATACATACGGATCTGAATGTAGCCGACCCGTTGACTAAGCCTCTTCCACGAGCAAAACATGATCAGCACCAAAGCTCCATGGGTGTTAGAATCATTACTGTGCAATCTAGATTATTGACTCTAGTGCAAGTGGAGACTGAAGGAAATATGCCCTAGAGGCAATAATAAAGTTATTATTTATTTCCTTATATCATGATAAATGTTTATTATTCATGCTAGAATTGTATTATCCGAAAACATAATACTTGTGTGAATACATAGACAAACTAAACATCACTAGTGTGCCTCTACTTGACTAGCTCGTTAATCGAAGATGGTTATGTTTCCTAACCATAGACATGTGTTGTCATTTGATTAACGGGATCACATCATTAGGAGAATGATGTGATTGACATGACCCATTCCATTAGCTTAGCACCCGATCGTTTAGTATGTTGCTATTGCTTTCTTCATGACTTATACATGTTCCTATGACTATGAGATTATGCAACTCCCGTTTGCCGGAGGAACACTTTGTGTGCTACCAAACGTCACAACGTAACTGGGTGATTATAAAGGAGCTCTACAGGTGTCTCCAAAGGTACATGTTGGGTTGGCGTATTTCGAGATTAGGATTTGTCACTCCGATTGTCGGAGAGGTATCTCTGGGCCCTCTCGGTAATGCACATCACATAAGCCTTGCAAGCATTGTAACTAATGAGTTAGTTGCGAGATGATGTATTACGAAACGAGTAAAGAGACTTGCTGGTAACGAGATTGAACTAGGTATTGAGGTACCGACGATCGAATCTCGGGCAAGTAACATACCGATGACAAAGGGAACAACGTATGTTGTTATGCGGTCTGACCGATAAAGATCTTCGTAGAATATGTAGGAGCCAATATGAGCATCCAGGTTCCGCTATTGGTTATTGACCGGAGACGTGTCTCGGTCATGTATACATTGTTCTCGAACCCGTAGGGTCCGCACGCTTAATGTTACGATGACTTTTTCATTATGAGTTTATATATTTTGATGTACCGAAGTTTGTTCGGAGTCCCGGATGTGATCACGGACATGACGAGGAGTCTCGAAATGGCCGAGACATAAAGATTGATATATTGGAAGCCTATGTTTGGACATCGGAAGTGTTTCGGGTGAAATCGGCATTTTACCGGAGTACCGGGAGGTTACCGGAACCCCCCGGTAACCTAATGGCCCTTAATGGGCCCAGTGGAGGAAGAGGAGAGGAGGCCTAGGGGCTGCCGCGCGCCCCTCCCCCCCAAGTCCGAATTGGACAAGGCCCCCCTATCCTTTCTTCCCTCTCCTCCTTCCCCCCAAGTCCTAATCCAACTAGGGAAAGGGGGGGAGTCCTACTCCCGGTAGGAGTAGGACTCCTCCGGCGCGCCTCCTCCTAGGGCCGGCGACACCCCCCCTTTGCTCCTTTATATACGGGGGCAGGGGGCACCTCTAGACACACAAGTTGATCTTCAAGATCGTTCTCTTAGCCATGTGCGGTGCCCCCCTCCACCATAGTCCTCGATAATATTGTAGTGGTGCTTAGGCGAAGCCCTGCGACAGTAGAACATCAAGATCGTGACCACGCCGTCGTGCTGACGGAACTCTTCCCCGACACTTTGCTGGATCGGAGTCCAGGGATCGTCATCGAGCTGAACGTGTGCTAAAACTTGGAGGTGCCGTAGTTTCGGTTCTTGATCGGTCGGGCCGTGAAGACGTACGACTACATCAACCGTGTTGTCATAACGCTTCCGTTGTCGGTCTATGAGGTTACGTAGACAACACTCTCCCCTCTCGTTGCTATGCATCACCATGATCTTGCGTGTGCGTAGGAAAATTTTGAAATTACTACGTTCCCCAACAAATAGATCTCGCATCAAAACCTGGCTCTCTGGGGTCGACTGGAATCCCTCGCCCAACACTGTGAGGGTGCCTGTCATCATGTTGCTGAGGCACGTATGACTCACTCCTTGGGGGAGGTGTGGGCACTCAACGAGGATCATCGCGATCGATCCGGTGATCATACTGCTCACGGTTTCTGTACTGATCTCGTTGATCTCCACATCCCTCACGCCTCGGGGGCGATATTGGGCTGTGAGTCGACTGGACTGTGTCTGCAACCACGGATCTGCTGTGAATCCTATTCCGCGACTGAGATACTACTGTGTTCTGCTCACCCACGGCTCGGAGCAAGGCCCGGATCTGCACCAAACCCCGACCAGCTTCTGACTGGGAAGGTTGAATTGACTCCGCTATTCGGGCTGCAGCTGCGAGATTCTGGATTGGAGTTCGGTATACCGGAGTCGGAGGCGGAAAAAGTTGACGCCGACTGGATTCAGGAGCATGCTGCCGAGCACGCTCATCGAGTACGCGCTGGAGGTTCTCCAGTCGAGTGAGCTCAGCCAAGTTGGCTAGGCGCGCCTCCTCCAAGGCCTGGGCCTCAGGGGTTTCTCCAACGATAGGAGTGTGAAGTGCATCCATGTTCCGGCGGCGAAGTTCTTCTCTACGCTGCGACGAGAGGGGTTCGGGGCGGTACTCTTCATGAACACGCGACGGATCACCGCCCCCATCGCCTCCGTCTTCATGGGTGAAGCCAGGAGGACTGCGTGGTCCATTGACCATCAAAACTTACGCTGCAGGGTCGCTGCTGTCGCACTTGGATGTAGTCTCTACGGAGCCAGTCGACAGATCGAACAGGCCCTAGAGGGTTTCGTCGGGCTTGATTGCCGTGACTTGGGGGGTGGCCGACTGGCGAACCATCGCATGCTTCACCCACCGCTGAAGCCTCGATCGACCGGATTGCTCCGGCGGGCCGCAGGGAGGGGGGAAGCTACAGGAGCCGACCGATACTGGGTCGACAGCTGCGACAGGAGGACGCCGCGGACGCATGCGCGAAAGTGTGTTGCCCCGCGGACGGGGAGTGCGTCGACGTCGAGTGGAGCCTCCTGAAGCCAAGCGGAGTCGTCGGCAACAAACACGAGCGCGCCGAGACGGATCTCGCGTCCCTCAGCCAAACCTCCGCCTGAAACCATGATGAAGGGGATCGGAAAAATTGCAACTTCTCCAACAAGTCGCTAAGACACCTACCCACGGTGGGCGCCAACTGTCGTGGTTCTAAGTCTAATAGTAGAATGGGGGGGTAGGAATGTAGAGGCAAGATCTTAGCTATGGAAGAGTTGTACATAGGAGTTTTACGAGTTCAGGCCCTTCTCGGAGGAAGTAACAGCCCTACGTCTCGGAGCCCGGAGGCGGTCGACTGGATTATATGCGTGTGTGTTACAAAAAGTGCGAACCCCTGTGCCTGTGGAGGGGGTGGCTTATATAGAGTGCG
>NW_021302524.1:0-1692 GCF_002162155.2 Triticum dicoccoides
GAACACTAAATCTACTAATTAATCTTCCAACCCCCCATTTTAATCATATTGAGTCACTGGGCTTAAATCTACTAACTAATCCTCCAAACTCCCATTGTTAAACATATCGAGTCATTGGACAAACTAATTCTAGGTTGATACTTCTTAGAACAACATGATTTCAGTATACAACATAAATTGGTCCCAAAAAAAGACATGTTTGAAGAAGAAAATAGAACTGCAATTTACACTCTTCGGTGTCGCATATCGGGTTGTTCCCTCTTTCCTCATGATGGCATGTAGATTTCTTCCACGGACTCTGGTGAACTCTCCACTTCATGTGATTCAGATTGAAGGGGAATCTACAAACATTTGCCTAGAAGCTAAAATCAGTATGTACTTCCATTTATAATTCTAAAAGAACCGGTTATTATAAGTGGTAATTGTGTGGTGGCATCTAGTGTGAGCGTACAAAATAAAATCATATGCATTTTGGACACAGACAATTCAATTATGCCGAATAATAAAGTGAGTACAAATCTATGGAATGGATCGCAATATATTCAAATGAGATTACTCACACTTGTAACAAATCAAGGTATCTGCCCGTGATTTGGAATGTATCATGCATATGCACCTCTTCACATCCCCAATCTAAGCTTGTCACTGCTGACAATTGTGCATCCAGCTCACAAGCCCCCATTGCAGCCCCCCTCACCCCCTAAGAACTACAGACACATAACTGCATACTCTTTGTTATATAGCACAAAAACACAAAACATAGAAACCTGATGTGCAAAAAGACAGCAAATGTCAGACATGGTACCAATAGATAGTAGCCACTAGTAGAAAACGGAGCTTTAGCGCCGGTTCGTAAGGGCCTTTAGGTGACGGTTCCATAACCGGCATTAAAGGATGGGCACTAAAGCCCCTCCCCCCTTTAGTACCGGTTCGGCACGAACCGGCGCTAAAGTGCCACCACGTGGCGTGAGCTCGCGCCCTGGTATGAGGGACCTTTAGTACCGGTTGGTGTTACCAACCGGTATTAAAGGGTTTTTTTTTGAATTTTTTGGAAATTTTTTTTGAATTTTTTTCGATTTTTTTTGAATTATTTGATGATTTAGTCTCTAATCACCTCTCTTAACTGCTCAAGCGTGGATCACTCATTCCAAATCATCTAACTTCCCGACCGGTCACCCATCCCTCTCATTACTCTAGCCCGAGCACGCTTAACTTTCGGGCTCTATTCTCCTTCGTTTCCGAGTCTGCACTTGTTGTTTTCCTGACAATAGTAAGATGTCAATCCTATTAACCATCAGGAGTTTAGCTTGAGCATGAAGTCACACATTTCACCGTTTGAGTTTGAAACTATTATTCTAAAAAACAGTAATTATTTAGTAACGCTAATATTTCTTGAATAAGTTTGACCATAGTTTGACCACAGTTTGACCATAGTTTGACCAGATTTGACCAAAATTCAAAAAATTGAAATAATTATTTAGTAACACTAATATTCTAGAATAACTATGTAGTAACATTAATACTTCTTGAATAAGTAGTTTGACCAGATTTAACCAATTTTTTTAAAAAAACTGAAATTTGACCATATCTTTTTTTCCTTTTGGAATTTGAGGATTCTAAAAAATTCCAAACAAGCCGTAGGCAGTCTCCATCGGATGCGGATTTTCGTGCTGAATTTTTTGATATATTATA
>NW_021302525.1:0-1260 GCF_002162155.2 Triticum dicoccoides
AAATCTGGATTCCTTTGCTAAGGCAATTGCACCAGTATTGTCACAAAAGATTTTCATTGGACCCGATGCACTAGGTATGACACCTAGATCGGATATGAACTCCTTCATCCAGACTCCTTCATTTGCTGCTTCCGAAGCAGCTATGTATTCCGCTTCACATGTAGATCCCGCTACAACGCTTTGTTTAGAACTGCACCAACTGACAGCTCCACCGTTTAATGTAAACACGTATCCGGTTTGCGATTTAGAATCGTCCGGATCAGTGTCAAAGCTTGCATCAACGTAACCTTTTACGGTGAGCTCTTTGTCACCTCCATATACGAGAAACATATCCTTAGTCCTTTTCAGGTATTTCAGGATGTTCTTGACCGCTGTCCAGTGATCCACTCCTGGATTACTTTGGTACCTCCCTGCTAAACTTATAGCAAGGCATACATCAGGTCTCGTACACAGCATTGCATACATGATAGATCCTATGGCTGATGCATAGGGAACATCTCTCATATTCTCTCTATCTTCTGCAGTGGTCGGGCATTGAGTCTTACTCAATTTCACACCTTGTAACACAGGCAAAAACCCTTTCTTTGCTTGATCCATTTTGAACTTCTTCAAAATTTTGTCAAGGTATGTGCTTTGTGAAAGTCCAATTAAGCGTCTTGATCTATCTCTATAGATCTTAATGCCTAATATGTAAGCAGCTTCACCGAGGTCTTTGATTGAAAAACTTTTATTCAAGTATCCCTTTATGCTATCCAGAAATTCTATATCATTTCAAATCAGTAATATGTCATCCACATATAATATCAGAAATGCTACAGAGCTCCCACTCACTTTCTTGTAAATACAGGCTTCTCCGAAAGTCTGTATAAAACCAAATGCTTTGATCACACTATCAAAACGTTTATTCCAACTCCGAGAGGCTTGCACCAGTCCATAAATGGATCGCTGGAGCTTGCACACTTTGTTAGCTCCCTTTGGATCGACAAAACCTTCTGGTTGCATCATATACAACTCTTCTTCCAGAAATCCATTCAGGAATGCAGTTTTGACATCCATCTGCCAAATTTCATAATCATAAAATGCGGCAATCGCTAACATGATTCGGACGGACTTAAGCATCGCTACGGGTGAGAAGGTCTCATCGTAGTCAATCCCTTGAACTTGTCGAAAACCTTTTGCGACAAGTCGAGCTTTGTAGACAGTAACATTACCATCAGCGTCAGTCTTCTTCTTAAAGATCCATTTATTCTCAATTGCTTG
>NW_021302526.1:0-1618 GCF_002162155.2 Triticum dicoccoides
CTATTCTCTCTATCAGGATCACGTGTTACTAATCAGTAGTACCTTATAAGTTTGATGGATACAAGCCTAGTTCAGTTCTACTACCACATTATGTTGTTAGAATGGATTCAGAACTTTGATATGATGATGTTGAGTGTGTATGAAATCCTTTGTCAAATGTCTCAAAATCCTTCTTGAGCATTTACAGCTGTTATGCTGCCGAAATTTCGCTAGAATTCTAATGCCCTTGCATTATGATTGTGCTTTCAGATGGCCACTCGCGACCTCAATCAAGTGGTTCGCCTGACTCGATGCCTAGATGTACCCGGCCATACTGCCAAGTTGGTCAGGGTAATGACTGAGGCTGGATACCGCTGGTATCCCGAGTACACGGTCGAAGAGCAATTCCGAGATTTTAATCAAAGCCAGTATCTCTGCACTGTCAGGATATTTCCAACTTATCCTGGATCCACCGAGCCTCTTCACTGCTCTTATGGACTCGGGGTTACCATCGAGATGGCTGTGCAGGACGCCGCCTACTCTATGATGACCATTATGCGAGTCAGATCTGGTATATTTCGGGAATCTGATTTCTGGTATATGCCAGGATCACTTTCGGGAGCACAAGGGTATCTCCAGGCTATCTATGCTGACCCCACTCAGGAGGATTCACGGACTCGCACCACTGCTGAGATGCTCGAGGATAAGGACCGTGAAAATCGGGCCTTAAGGCTAGAGCTCTTCAACACCCGTGCTGACCACTGGGCCACTTTGACTCGGTTCGCACCGGCGGTGCAAGCTGGATATTCAGATATGCGCGACCTCTATCCTGTGAGATCTGCTCTGCCAGACGTGATGGTTTGGCGTGATGTAGGAGGCATCACCCCACCTCGCGGTCCCCGCAGGCCACCGTTTGTTGGTCCAAGGCCTCATCCTAGCCCCTATGGTCCACAAGCTCCGCGAGACCGTCTGTTTCCAGATGATCATGTTGAGCTTCCAGGCTATGGAGGTGACTTCTACGAGGACTACTACGGATCGGTCTGAGTTAGTGGTAGTATCACTAGTTCGCACTAGCTGTGTCGTCTATCGTCCCGCATGACTCGTGGGATATGACCTAGTTGTACTCCTTCCGGAGGTGTAGAAAAATAATGTATAGGAGCTTGGAATGCCTTTGATGAGATGTAATCCTCTTTCACCGTAATAGTACTTTGTTTGGTCTTGTACTAAACCCTGTATGGTGTGTATGACGATGGAATAAAGAAGCAGTTTCTGTATCTACCATGTCATACGGATGATCATCTTGCATTTCGAGTTATTCCTTACATTTTTATCCTATGTCGGAATTTTATCATCCTGACTAAATCATTGTCTTGTTTACCTAGGATGGTCAACACGCGCGCTAACCCTGCTTCTCAAGAGCAGGCCGAAGGCAGTGAAGCCAGGGATGCAAATCTGCCTCATCCTCCTTCACTAGCCGAGGTTATGATGGAAGCTGAGAGAAACAAGCGGGAGACAAACCGTTTGTTGGAGCGTATTGAACAGAATACAACACACCATCAGAGGGCTAACGTGGTGTCACTCAGTGATTTTATCAAATTGCATCCACCCACGTTCCACCACTCCGTCGAGCCTCTCGACG
>NW_021302527.1:0-1427 GCF_002162155.2 Triticum dicoccoides
TCTTCTTCATAAAAGAACAAGTACAAGAAATATCGAGCATGGATTGATCATTACAAGAAAGCCAAGCATAAAAATTATGAATAATAATTTCTCTCGAGAGCTCATGATTGGGGCATGAATATAACATTTACGTAAGCCTCCCCCGAGCCTGAGTGTTACTTTATCCTTCATAGGGCCAAAAATTATATATATAATTCCGATCACGATGAACCAGATGCATAGGATTAAACTTCTGATAAAATTCCAATTTCAATCGGTTGTAGTTCCATGATCCAATATCATCACATATCCTATACCATGTCAATGCCTTTCCCTTCAAAGATAAAGGGAAGACCTTCTTCTTGACTTCATCCTCGGTGTAAGAGCATATTTATCCCTTAAGTGTTTTGGTGATTGATGACAATGCTTTTGCGGACTAATCGTGTGCCTTTAGTTTCTCAGACGCTTCATCTCTAGGCACGAGACGATTCAGTGCCCCTCGAAGACTATTGAAGATGGCGTTGTTCTACGTTTCTCTATGGTGGATTTGAGTCGTAGGAGAGCCGTACTATTAAGAGGGGGTCCGCGTCAGAAAGGTTCGGGTGGAATCAACACGTACTCATGTCCTTCCTTTCCCTTGCACTTTGGAGCATCTCTTCGTTATCCTAGTTGTGCTTAATCTGACGGCTACTGCTGTACTTGCGGTAGTACTGCTCTATGGAGCGGTAGTACCGCAAGCACCTGCGGTAGTACTGCTGGGGGTCACGGTAGTACCGCTCCTCTGGAGACTTAGTACCGTGGCTCCCAGGCTTAGTGCCGCTCCGGTACGATAGTAGGGGCGGATGTAATTTTTTACATCCGCGCCACCACGGTAGTACTGCACGTCCTGCGCGGTAGTACCGCGGGAGGCCACGGTAGTACCGCTCCCCCGGAGTCGTAGTACCGTGGCCCTTGTACCTAGTACCGCTGCGTCACGGTAGTAGGAGCGGATGTAATTTTTTTACATCCGCGCCTCCACGGTAGTACCGCGCCCCGTGGGCGGTAGTACCTCGTCAGATTGTTTGCACTGTTTCATTTTCAGCAGAAGTAGGCACGGATGTAGTTTATTTCATCCGCGCTCTTCGCAGACATTAACTTTCCTGCCTTGCGGTAGTACCGCAAGGGGGAGCGGTAGTACCACGCAAGCGGTAGTACTGCACTCAGTCAGGCAAGGTCTGGCCTCTGCTGCTGCCGCGGAAGTACCGTGGTCCTCCACGGTAGTACCGCGTGGCCTTACGGTAGTACCGTGCCCCTGGAGCGGTAGTACCGCATGTCGCAAGCTGAACATGTGGATAACGGTTGGATCTTTTCCATAACTATAAAAGGGGCGTCTTCTACCTCTAGTTGACTACCTCTTCCACCTCCAAGCTCCATTGTTGCTCCAAGCTCCATTTTGGCCAGATCTCTCT
>NW_021302528.1:0-1456 GCF_002162155.2 Triticum dicoccoides
AGAGGTGTGTCGCGTGGGTTCTATTGGGATTCGATGCAGTGTGGAAGGGGTGCACCTCATTATGATCTAACCATCCGTAACTATAGCTAGACATTGATGTCATAACTGATACTAAATTCGTTTCTGATGTTAATGTTAATTATATGGAAGACGCTGCTTGACCAGCTGCCTCCGGACGTTCAGCAACCTGGAGTATGCTTAGTGCAAATTTAGCAGCCTTGGCCAGCTCGTGATTTTTTGTTTTATTTTGCTCACCGCTGTTTCTGCGTTTCAATTGGAGAAAACATGATTACAGCAGTTTGTGACGAGGGAGTCATTTTTTCAGAGTGATTGATCTCTCATATAATTCAAATATATGGTTGTATATCCTTATTGCTATTTCAACATCTTCCTTCATAACTAAATTTATAATTGCTTTCATTCTCTGTGATAATTGATACCGGAGGCTGTAAATATGGTTAGTGTGATGCCAACTCCATAGAAAACTTATTGTAAATGCCTGATCCGGTGACTCCTTTTGTTAGTGCCTTGACCCTTGAGTATCAATGTTGAGGTTTTGCTTCTTATTCAGCCATCAGATGAAGGCTATAAATAACTTTGTTTTGAAAATATCCTAATTGCAAAGTTTTCTTTTACAAACTGAAAAAAAAGTGGCCGTGGGCACGAAGCGGAGGTGGTGTCATACGTGTCAAAGGAATTTTGCAGGCTGCAGGGATACAATGATGTTGATGGTGGGCAAAAGATGTTTGCACGCAAGTGGCGACGACGCTTTGAGGTGGTAGGATGATTTGATTTCTCCATTTCAGTGGTAGTTTACACCTTTTTGTTTGTCACATTTGATGCATGAATTCTTGACACTAAGCACATCCATTCCTAAGTAATGTTATGGTAGAAGGTTCATGTCGTCCAATATTTCCTCCACAGGAAAGCATGTCGCTTGTTCATCATAACCATTTTTCAGTTTGCTATTTATCTACTTTGATGGGTTGCGTTCTTTTAGGAGAATGCAAGCATATTTTTCTCGTACTACAATGCGACATATTTGTTAGCAGAAGTTCAGAAGTGGAATTGGCGGTAGCCCACCCTGTTGGATGCTAGATGTTACATTTGCATGCTATAATTGAGAAATAAAATGGACTTTGTCGGTTTAAATCTAAAGCGGTATTTGTTGTGCCTCTCTGAGGAACATCAGTAAGGTTGTGAAGAGACACTCACAATCAGGTAGTCACTTTGATGACAATTATGAAATCATGCCATGTTTATGTTTTACACAACATCTCCAATAATGTTGTAGACTCAAGGAGTTTCTGATGACGTCGAATGCTTGTGGGCGATTTTGAGCCATTTGGTTTACTGGAGAGTAGGTTTTTTCCATTGCAACGCCGGGGCATGTTTGCTAGTATAGTCTTATATAAAAAAAATTGGGCCCTCAAAATTTATGGGCCCTGTGCGGGCT
>NW_021302529.1:0-785 GCF_002162155.2 Triticum dicoccoides
AGAAGAACCAAACAAGAACCAATAATTTTGTAAGAAGAGGCAGGGGAGGTATGCCAACAAATAAAGTAGTGAAACCTCCAACTGAGAAGAACCGGCATAACCTCCAACATCGAAAACATCATAGAGGATGCGAGTGAACTCCGTTTCGATGAACTCGAGCTTGTCACCAAGATGACCATAAGCTCCAAAACTCACAAAGAGAAGAACCAAACAAGAACCGATAATATAGTAAGAAGAGGCAGGGGAGGTCTGCCAATAAATAGAGGAGTTTAACCTCCAACTGAGAAGAACCGGCATAACCTCCAACATCGAAAACATCATAGAAGATGCGAGTGAACTCCGTTTTTGATGAACTCGGGCGTGTCACCAAGATGACCATAAGCTCCAAAACTCACAAAGAGAAGAACCAAACAACAACCAATAATATAGTAAGAAGAGGTTGGGGAGGTATGCCAAGAAATAGAGGAGTGAAACCTCCAAGTGAGAAGAACCGGCATAACCTCCAACATCGAAAACATCATAGAAGATGCGAGTGAACTCCGTTTTTGATTAACTCGAGCTTGTCACCAAGATGACAATAAGCTCCAAAACTCACAAAGAGAAGAACCAAACAAGAACCGATAATATAGTAAGAAGAGGCAGGGGCGGTACGCCAACAAATAGATGAGTGAAACCTCCTACTGAGAAGAACCGGCATAACCTCCAACATCGAAAACATCATAGAAGATGCGAGTGAACTCCGTTTTCGATGAACTCGAGCTTGTCACCAAGATGACCATAAGCTC
>NW_021302529.1:2144-3043 GCF_002162155.2 Triticum dicoccoides
CATCATAGAAGATGCGAGTGAACTCCATTTTTGATGAACTCGAGCTTGTCACCAAGATGACCATAAGCTCCAAAACTCATAAAGAGAAGAACCAAACAAGAACCGATAATATAGTAAGAAGAGGTAGGGGAGGTATGCCAAGAAATAGAGTAGTGAAACCTCCAACTGAGAAGAACCGGCATAACCGCCAACATCGAAAACATCATAGAAGATGCGAGTGAACTCCGTTTTTGATGAACTCGAGCTTGTCCCCAAGATGACCATAAGCTCCAAAACTCACAAAGAGAAGAACCAAACAAGAACCAATAATATAGTAAGAATAGGCAGGGGAGGTACGCCAACAAATAGAGGAGTGAAACCTCCAACTGAGAAGAACCGGCATAACCTCCAACATCGAAAACATCATACAAGATGCGAGTGAACTCCGTTTTCGATGAACTCGAGCTTGTCACCAAGATGACCATAAGCTCCAAAACTCACAAAGAGAAGAACCAAACAACAACCGATAATATAGTAAGAAGAGGCAGGGGAGGTATGCCAACAAATAGAGGAGTGAAACCTCCATCCGAGAAGAACCGGCGTAAGCTCCAACATCAAAAATATCATAGAAGATGCGAGTGAACTGCGTTTTCGATGAACTCGATCTTGTCACCAAGATGACCATAAGCTCCAAAACTCACAAAGAGAAGAACCAAACAAGTACCAATAATATAGTAAGAAGAGGTAGGGGAGGTATGCCAACAAATAGAGGAGTGAAACCTCCAACTGAGAAGATCCGGCATAACCTCCAACATTGAAAACATCATAGAACATGCGAGTGAACTCCGTTTTCGATGAACTCGAGCTTGTCACCAAGATGAACATAAGCTCCAAAACTCACAAAGAGAAGAACCAAACAA
>NW_021302529.1:3059-3800 GCF_002162155.2 Triticum dicoccoides
TTGATGAACTCGAGCTTGTCACCAAGATGACCATAAGCTCCAAAACTCACAAAGAGAAGAACCAAACAGGTACCAATAATATAGTAAGAAGAGGTAGGCGAGGTATGCCAACAAATAGAGGAGTGAAACCTCCAACTGAGAAGATCCGGCATAACCTCCAACATTGAAAACATCATAGAAGATGCGAGTGAACTCCGTTTTCGATGAACTCGAGCTTGTCACCAAGATGAACATAAGCTCCAAAACTCACAAAGAGAAGAACCAAACAAGAACCAATAATATAGTAAGAAGAGGCATGGGAGGTATGCCAACAAATAGAGGAGTGAAACCTCCAACTGAGAAGAACCGGCATAACCTCCAACATCGAAAACATCATAGAAGATACGAGTGAACTCCGTTTTCGATGAACTCAAGCTTATCACCAAGATGACCATAAGCTCCAAAACTCACAAAGAGAACAACCAAACAAGAACCAATAATATAGTAAGAAGAGGCAGGGGAGGTACGCCAACAAATAGATGGGTGAAACCTCCAACTGAGAAGAACCGACATAACCTCCAACATCGAAAACATCATAGAAGATGCGAGTGAACTCCCTTTTCGATGAACTCGAGCTTGTCACCAAGATGACCATAAGCTCCAAAACTCACAAAGAGAAGAACCAAACAAGAACCAATAATATAGTAAGAAGAGGCAGGGGAGGTATGCCAACAAATAGAGGAGTGAAATCTCCAATTGAGA
>NW_021302529.1:4405-5304 GCF_002162155.2 Triticum dicoccoides
CATCATAGAAGATGCGAGTGAACTCCATTTTTGATGAACTCGAGCTTGTCACCAAGATGACCATAAGCTCCAAAACTCATAAAGAGAAGAACCAAACAAGAACCGATAATATAGTAAGAAGAGGTAGGGGAGGTATGCCAAGAAATAGAGTAGTGAAACCTCCAACTGAGAAGAACCGGCATAACCGCCAACATCGAAAACATCATAGAAGATGCGAGTGAACTCCGTTTTTGATGAACTCGAGCTTGTCCCCAAGATGACCATAAGCTCCAAAACTCACAAAGAGAAGAACCAAACAAGAACCAATAATATAGTAAGAATAGGCAGGGGAGGTACGCCAACAAATAGAGGAGTGAAACCTCCAACTGAGAAGAACCGGCATAACCTCCAACATCGAAAACATCATACAAGATGCGAGTGAACTCCGTTTTCGATGAACTCGAGCTTGTCACCAAGATGACCATAAGCTCCAAAACTCACAAAGAGAAGAACCAAACAACAACCGATAATATAGTAAGAAGAGGCAGGGGAGGTATGCCAACAAATAGAGGAGTGAAACCTCCATCCGAGAAGAACCGGCGTAAGCTCCAACATCAAAAATATCATAGAAGATGCGAGTGAACTGCGTTTTCGATGAACTCGATCTTGTCACCAAGATGACCATAAGCTCCAAAACTCACAAAGAGAAGAACCAAACAAGTACCAATAATATAGTAAGAAGAGGTAGGGGAGGTATGCCAACAAATAGAGGAGTGAAACCTCCAACTGAGAAGATCCGGCATAACCTCCAACATTGAAAACATCATAGAACATGCGAGTGAACTCCGTTTTCGATGAACTCGAGCTTGTCACCAAGATGAACATAAGCTCCAAAACTCACAAAGAGAAGAACCAAACAA
>NW_021302529.1:9822-11322 GCF_002162155.2 Triticum dicoccoides
GAACCAATAATATAGTAAGAAGAGGCAGGGGAGGTATGCCAACAAATAGAGGAGTGAAACCTCCAACTGAGAAGAACCGGCATAACCTCCAACATCGAAAACATCATAGAAGATGCGAGTGAACTCCGTTTTCGATGAACTCGAGCTTGTCACCAAGATGACCGTAAGCTCCAAAACTCACAAAGAGAAGAACCAAACAAGAACCAATAATATAGTAAGAAGAGACAGGGAAGGTATGCCAACAAATAGAGGAGTGAAACCTCCAACGGAGAAGAACCGGCATAACCTCCAACATCGACAACATCATAGAAGATGCGAGTGAACTCCGTTTTCGATGAACTCGAGCTTGTCACCAAGATGACCATAAGCTCCAAAACTCACAAAGAGAAGAACCAAACAAGAACCAATAATATAGTAAGAAGAGGAAGGGGGGGTATGCCAACAAATAAAGGAGTGAAACCTCCAACTGAGAAGAACCAGCATAACCTCTAACATCGAAAACATCATAGAAGATGCGAGTGAACTCCGTTTTCGATGAACTTGAGCTTGTCACCAAGATGACCATAAGCTCCAAAACTCACAAAGAGAAGAACCAAACAACAACCGATAATATAGTAAGAAGAGGCAGAGGAGGTATGCCAACAAATAGAGGAGTGAAACCTCCAACCGAGAAGAACCGGCGTAAGCTCCAACATCGAAAATATCATAGAAGATGCGAGTGAACTCCGTTTTCGATGAACTCGAGCTTGTCACCAAGATGACCATAAGATCCAAAACTCACAAAGAGAAGAACCAAACAAGTACCAATAATATAGTAAGAAGAGGCAGGGGAGGTATGCCAACAAATAAAGGAGTGAAACCTCCAACTGAGAAGAACCCACATAACCTCCAACATTGAAAACATCATAGAAGATGCGAGTGAACTCCGTTTTCGATGAACTCGAGCTTGTCACCAAGATGAACATAAGCTACAAAACTCACAACGAGAAGAAAGAAACAAGAACCAATAATATAGTAAGAAGAGGCATGGGAGGTATGCCAACAAATAGAGGAGTGAAACCTCCAACTGAGAAGAACCGACATAATCACCAACATCGAAAACATCATAGAAGATGCGAGTGAACTCCGTTTTCGATGAACTCAAGCTTGTCACCAAGATGACCATAAGCTCCAAAACTCACAAAGAGAACAACCAAACAAGAACCAATAATATAGTAAGAAGAGGCAGGGGAGGTACGCCAACAAATAGATGGGTGAAACCTCCAACTGAGAAGAACCGACATAACCTCCAACATCGAAAACATCATAGAAGATGCGAGTGAACTCCATTTTCGACGAACTCGAGCTTGTCACCAAGATGACCATAAGCTCCAAAACTCACAAAGAGAAGAACCAAACAAGAACCAATAATATAGTAAGGAGATGCAGGGGAGGTATGCCAACAAATAGAGGAGTGAAACGTCCAACTGAGAAGAACCTGCATAACCTCCAACATCGAAA
>NW_021302529.1:12264-12917 GCF_002162155.2 Triticum dicoccoides
ACATTGAAAACATCATAGAAGATGCGAGTGAACTCCGTTTTCGATGAACTCGAGCTTGTCACCAAGATGAACATAAGCTCCAAAACTCACAAAGAGAAGAAACAAACAAGAACCAATAATATAGTAAGAAGAGGCATGGGAGGTATGCCAACAAATAGAGGAGTGAAACCTCCAACTGAGAAGAACCGACATAACCTCCAACATCGAAAACATCATAGAAGATGCGAGTGAACTCCGTTTTCGATGAACTCAAGCTTGTCACCAAGATGACCATAAGCTCCAAAACTCACAAAGAGAACAACCAAACAAGAACCAATAATATAGTAAGAAGAGGCAGGGGAGGTACGCCAACAAATAGATGGGTGAAACCTCCAACTAAGAAGAACCGTCATAACCCCCAATAACGAAAACATCATAGAAGATGTGAGTGAACTCCGTTTTTGATGAACTCGAGCTTGTCACCAAGATGACCATAAGCTCCAAAACTCACAAAGAGAAGAACCAAACAAGAACCAATAATATAGTAAGAAGAGGCAGGGGAGGTATGCCAACAAATAGAGGAGTGAAACCTCCGACTGAGAAGAACCTGCATAACCTCCAACATCGAAAACA
Organism: Triticum dicoccoides; assembly: GCF_002162155.2. Classification (NCBI taxonomy): domain Eukaryota; kingdom Viridiplantae; phylum Streptophyta; class Magnoliopsida; order Poales; family Poaceae; genus Triticum; species Triticum dicoccoides. The sequence goes on from NW_021302529.1 coordinate 12,877, forward strand.
TCATAGAAGATGCGACTGAATTCCGTTTTCGATGAACTCGA
>NW_021302529.1:13190-13768 GCF_002162155.2 Triticum dicoccoides
CTCCAACTGAGAAGAGCCGGCATAACCTCCAACATCGAAAACATCATAGAAGATGCGAGTGAACTCCGTTTTCGATGAACTCGAGCTTGTCACCAAGATGACCATAAGCTCCAAAACTCACAAAGAGAAGAACCAAACAAGAACCGATAATATAGTAAGAAGAGGTAGGGGAGGTATGCCAACAAATAGAGGAGTGAAACCTCCAACCGAGAAGAACCGGCGTAAGCTCCAACATCGAAAACATCATAGAAGATGCGAGTGAACTCTGTTTTCGATGAACTCGAGCTTGTCACCAAGATGACCATAAGCTCCAAAACTCACAAAGAGAAGAACCAAACAAGTACTAATAATATAGTAAGAAGAGGCAGGGGAGGTATGCCAACAAATAGAGGAGTGAAACCTCCAACTGAGAAGAACCGACATAACCTCCAACATTGAAAACATCATAGAAGATGCGAGTGAACTCCGTTTTCGATGAACTCGAGCTTGTCACCAAGATGAACATAAGCTCCAAAACTCACAAAGAGAAGAAACAAACAACAACCAATAATATAGTAAGAAGAGGCATGGGAGGTATG
>NW_021302529.1:13990-14489 GCF_002162155.2 Triticum dicoccoides
ACATCATAGAAGATGCGAGTGAACTCCGTTTTCGATGAACTCAGGCTTGTCACCAAGATGACCATAAGCTCCAAAACTCACAAAGAGAACAACCAAACAAGAACCAATAATATAGTAAGAAGAGGCAGGGGAGGTACGCCAACAAATAGATGGGTGAAACCTACAACTGAGAAGAACCGACATAACCTCCAACATTGAAAACATCATAGAAGATGCGAGTGAACTCCGTTTTCGATGAACTCGAGCTTGTCACCAAGATGAACATAATCTACAAAACTCACAAAGAGAAGAAACAAACAAGAACCAATAATATAGTAAGAAGAGGCATGGGAGGTATGCCAACAAATAGAGGAGTGAAACCTCCGACTGAGAAGAACCGACATAACCACCAACATCGAAAACATCATAGAAGATGCGAGTGAACTTCGTTTCGATGAACTCGAGCTTGTCACCAAGATGACCATAAGCTCCAAAACTCACAAAGAGAAGAACCAAACAA
>NW_021302529.1:14499-15716 GCF_002162155.2 Triticum dicoccoides
GAACCAAACAAGAACCGATAATATAGTAAGAAGAGGCAGGGGAGGTATTCTAACAAATAGAGGAGTGAAACCTCCAACTGAGAAGAGCCGGCAGAACCTCCAGCATCGAAAACATCATAGAAGATGCGAGTGAACTCCGTTTTCGATGAACTCGAGCTTGTCACCAAGATGACCATAAGCTCCAAAACTCACAAAGAGAAGAACCAAACAAGAACCGATAATATAGTAAGAAGAGGTAGGGGAGGTATGCCAACAAATAGAGGAGTGAAACCTCCAATCGAGAAGAACCGGCGTAAGCTCCAACATCGAAAACATCATAGAAGATGCGAGTGAACTCCGTTTTCGATGAACTGGAGCTTGTCACCAAGATGACCATAAGCTCCAAAACTCACAAAGAGAAGAACCAAACAAGTACCAATAATATAGTAAGAAGAGGCAGGGGAGGTATGCCAACAAATAGAGGAGTGAAACCTCCAACTGAGAAGAACCGACATAACCTCATACATTGAAAACATCATAGAAGATGCGAGTGAACTCCGTTTTCGATGAACTCGAGCTTGTCACCAAGATGAACATAAGCTCCAAAACTCACAAAGAGAAGAAACAAATAAGAACCAATAATATAGTAAGAAGAGGAATGGGAGGTATGCCAACAAATAGAGGAGTGAAACCTCCAACTGAGAAGAACCGACAGAACCTCCAACATCGAAAACATCATAGAAGATGCGAGTGAACTCCGTTTTCGATGAACTCAAGCTTGTCACCAAGATGACCATAAGCTCCAAAACTCACAAAGAGAACAACCAAACAAGAACCAATAATATAGTAAGAAGAGGCAGGGGAGGTACGCCAACAAATAGATGGGTGAAACCTCCAACTAAGAAGAACCGTCATAACCCCCAACAACGAAAACATCATAGAAGATGTGAGTGAACTCCGTTTTTGATGAACTCGAGCTTGTCACCAAGATGACCATAAGCTCCAAAATTCAAAAAGAGAAGAACCAAACAAGAACCAATAATATAGTAAGAAGAGGCAGGGGAGGTATGCCAACAAATAGAGGAGTGAAACCTCCGACTGAGAAGAACCTGCATAACCTCCAACATCGAAAACATCATAGAAGATGCGAGTGAATTCCGTTTTCTATGAACTCGAGCTTGTCAACAAGATGACCATAAGCTCCAAAATTCACAAAGAGAAGAACCAAACAAGAACCA
>NW_021302529.1:15726-16559 GCF_002162155.2 Triticum dicoccoides
AGCTTGTCACCAAGATGACCATAAGCTCCAAAACTCACAAAGAGAAGAACCAAACAACAACCGATAATATAGTAAGAAGAGGCAGGGGAGGTATGCCAACAAATAGAGGAGTGAAACCTCCAACCGAGAAGAACTGGCGTAATCTCCAACATCGAAAATATCATAGAAGATGCGAGTGAACTCCGTTTTCGATGAACTCGATCTTGTCACCAAGATGACCATAAGCTCCAAAACTCACAAAGAGAAGAACCAAACAAGTACCAATAATATAGTAAGAAGAGGCAGGGGAGGTATGCCAACAAATAGAGGAGTGAAACCTCCAACTGAGAAGAACCGACATAACCTCCAACATTGAAAACATCATAGAAGATGCAAGTGAACTCCGTTTTCGATGAACTCGAGCTTGTCACCAAGATGAACATAAGCTCCAAAACTCACAAAGAGAAGAAACAAACAAGAACCAATAATATAGTAAGAAGAGGCATGGGAGGTATGCCAACAAATAGAGGAGTGAAACCTCCAACTGAGAAGAACCGACATAACCTCCAACATCGAAAACATCATAGAAGATGCGAGTGAACTCCGTTTTCGATGAACTCAAGCTTGTCACCAAGATGACCATAAGCTCCAAAACTCACAAAGAGAACAACCAAACAAGAACCAATAATATAGTAAGAAGAGGCAGGGGAGGTACGCCAACAAATAGATGGGTGAAACCTCCAACTAAGAAGAACCGTCATAACCCCCAACAACGAAAACATCATAGAAGATGTGAGTGAACTCCGTTTTTGATGAACTCGAGCTTGTCACCAAGATGACCATAAGCTCCAAAA
>NW_021302529.1:16917-18085 GCF_002162155.2 Triticum dicoccoides
CTCCAACTGAGAAGAGCCGGCATAACCTCCAACATCGAAAACATCATAGAAGATGCGAGTGAACTCCGTTTTCGATGAACTCGAGCTTGTCACCAAGATGACCATAAGCTCCAAAACTCACAAAGAGAAGAACCAAACAAGAACCGATAATATAGTAAGAAGAGGTAGGGGAGGTATGCCAACAAATAGAGGAGTGAAACCTCCAACCGAGAAGAACCGGCGTAAGCTCCAACATCGAAAACATCATAGAAGATGCGAGTGAACTCTGTTTTCGATGAACTCGAGCTTGTCACCAAGATGACCATAAGCTCCAAAACTCACAAAGAGAAGAACCAAACAAGTACTAATAATATAGTAAGAAGAGGCAGGGGAGGTATGCCAACAAATAGAGGAGTGAAACCTCCAACTGAGAAGAACCGACATAACCTCCAACATTGAAAACATCATAGAAGATGCGAGTGAACTCCGTTTTCGATGAACTCGAGCTTGTCACCAAGATGAACATAAGCTCCAAAACTCACAAAGAGAAGAAACAAACAACAACCAATAATATAGTAAGAAGAGGCATGGGAGGTATGCCAACAAATAGAGGAGTGAAACCTCCAACTGAGAAGAACCGACATAACCTCCAACATCGAAAACATCATAGAAGATGCGAGTGAACTCCGTTTTCGATGAACTCAAGCTTGTCACCAAGATGACCATAAGCTCCAAAACTCACAAAGAGAACAACCATACAAGAACCAATAATATAGTAAGAAGAGGCAGGGGAGGTACGCCAACAAATAGATGGGTGAAACCTCCAACTGAGAAGAACCGTCATAACCTCCAACATCGAAAACATCATAGAAGATGTGAGTGAACTCCGTTTTCGATGAACTCGAGCTTGTCACCAAGATGACCATAAGCTCCAAAACTCACAAAGAGAAGAACCAAACAAGAACCAATAATATAGTAAGAAGAGGCAGGGGAGGTATGCAAACAAATAGAGGAGTGAAACCTCCGACTGAGAAGAACCTGCATAACCTCCAACATCGAAAACATCATAGAAGATGCGAGTGAATTCCGTTTTCGATGAACTCGAGCTTGTAAACAAGATGACCATAAGGTCCAAAACTCACAAAGAGAAGAACCAAACAAGAACCAATAATATAGTAAGAAGAGGCAG
>NW_021302530.1:0-1380 GCF_002162155.2 Triticum dicoccoides
GGAGCGCGTGCGAGGCGGCCCGCGCGTACGACGCGGCGGCGTGGCGCTTGGAGAGGCCCCGGTCCCAGATGAATTTCCGGGACGTCTTCACGCGCGAGGAGGCGCAGCGCCTCGCCCCTCCGCCGCGTCTCATCACGGACATGGACCGTGCCGACCACGCTCGACGGCAGCGCCGTCTCCTCGTCGCCGAGGAGGACGAGCGAGCCATGGCGGAGTGGCGCCGTCGCCACCCAGAGGACGTCGACGCCGAGCGTGCCTACTGGGCGGAGAGGACGGCAAGGCGCCGCTCGGAGCGGGCGGACCGGCGTCGGCGGAAGGCAGTGGCGAACGAGCAGCGCGACATCGTCTCCGCAGGTGGGAGGTCGTTCTTCACCTCGGACGATGAACGTTGGGACGACGTATGGCTGTCAACCTCGGACGACACCGACGAGGATGACGATGGTGATGTTAGCGACTTAGAGTAGTTTTCTATCTATGTATGCCGTAGTAGTTTTTATCTATCTATCTATGTATGTCGAACTATCTATCATCTATGCCGTAGTAGTTGCACCGATGTAAAATATCTATGTATCGCTTTTTTTATCTATGCAATTTTAATTAAAAAAATATTGTAGAATGAGCGCGGGTGCTGCATTTTACCGCGCCTGCTGGAGCTGCGCGCGCGCGCGGCTTTTCAGCGCGGACGCTGGAGCAAACGCTGCGCGCCGCGCCAAACCAGGCGATGGGCGCGCGCCAAATCCGTTTTTACCGCGCGGCGCGTTGGGCGCCTGTTGGAGATGCTCTTACGTAGCAATCTTTTCAAGCGTGTGAGCTGATTGGCTTTACAGCCTTGCTTTTTGCTGGCTACTAATCACCTAGTATTTTGCATTTATTTCGTCCTGCTCTAGGATTTGGAAAGACGCCGACATCTATAAGATGCGGTGATGATCTCACTAGGAGTACAAATGAGGAGCTAATAGCCAGCAAGGCTGACTCGAAGCCGAACTCAAATGAGAACCTAACGACTTGCAATGGTGTTGGAAAGTTGATCGAGTCATTGCCTCCAGGTCAGCTGGTCACTATTTTTTTTACGCTTTTGCACACATTTTTAACAACTCAGGTGGAGCACTTACAATTGTGGTTTTGTGTGGTATCTTTATTTAAGTAGGTTCAGGTGCTACTGATACTGCCGGACCTGGCAGCTGTGGTGGTTCTGCTCGAGATGTCTCCGACTGTTCCGGTGAAGCTCCATCCAAAACGGCCCGTGGCGTCGTCTGGATTTACTTGTTTGATGGTGATCTTGCTTTTTTACGCTTCTGAACTCCCTAAATTAATACACATCTGCACTAGCAGTTAACTTTTGATCTTTTGTAGGAGACGCCATTCTGTTTTTATGCTCCG
>NW_021302531.1:0-927 GCF_002162155.2 Triticum dicoccoides
CGTCATGTCCGTGATAACATCCGGGACTCCGAACAACCTTCGGTACATCAAAATGCATAAACTCATAATATAACTGTCATCGTAACCTTAAGCGTGCGGACCCTACGGGTTCGAGAACAATGTAGACATGACCGAGACACGTCTCCGGTCAATAACCAATAGCGGGACCTGGATGCCCATATTGGCTCCTACATATTCTACGAAGATCTTTATCGGTCAGACCGCATAACAACATACGTTGTTCCCTTTGTCATCGGTATGTTACTTGCCCGAGATTCGATCGTCGGTATCCAATACCTAGTTCAATCTCGTTACTGGCAAGTCTCTTTACTCGTTCCGTAATACATCATCTCACAACTAACATATTAGTTGTAATGCTTGCAAGGCTTATGTGATGTGTATTACCGAGAGGGCCCAGAGATACCTCTCCGACAATCGGAGTGACAAATCCAAATCTCGAAATATGCCAACCCAACATCGACCATTGGAGACACCTGTAGTACTCCTTTATAATCACCTAGTTACGTTGTGACGTTTGGTAGTACCCAAAGTGTTCCTCCGGTAAACGGGAGTTGCATAATCTCATAGTCATAGGAACATGTATAAGTCATGAAGAAAGCAATAGCAACATACTAAACGATCGGGTGCTAAGCTAATGGAATGGGTCATGTCAATCAGATCATTCTACTAATGATGTGACCTCGTTAATCAAATAACAACTCATTGTTCATGGTTAGGAAACATAACCATCTTTGATTAACGAGCTAGTCAAGTAGAGGCATACTAGTGACACTTTGTTTGTCTATGTATTCACACATGTATTATGTTTCCAGTAAATACAATTCTAGCATGAATAATAAACATTTATCATGATTATAAGGAAATAAATAATAACTTTATTATTGCCTCTAGGGCATATTTCCTTCA
>NW_021302532.1:0-1364 GCF_002162155.2 Triticum dicoccoides
AGCTCGACCACCCAGATTTGTCGGTGTTGCAGGGACGGACCCATGCGCAAGCGCCGTGCCAGAGCGAGCGGCTACAAAGGTAGGTGTCAATTGAGCAGGCGATTATCTCAAGCAGGTTAAGCATGAAGAAGCAAATCAACTAAGATAGATGTAGAGAAAGGCAAGCACCACTGGGTCAGGCCCGAGCGGCTTGGGGATGATGCAGCATGAGGGGTGCCCCCACAAGGTAATCTGAAGACATGAGCAAAACGGATACATGCCGCAGGGACTAACCCATGCGACCTGGGAATGATGTAGCCCTGAGGGTGCTCCCAGCTGAAACGAAACTTGAAAGAAGTCACCTGATACCATTGTAGAGCGAGTGTCAGAGTAGTTGACGGTGCGCGGTGAAGAAGCCAATCCTCACGAGCCCGAGGAGGTCCGAGCCTCGGGAGGCTTGGGAGGTCCGGGCGGCTCGGCGAGGTCCATCTCCATTTCCTCCAGGAGTGCGCGATGCCTTGCCACCTGAGCTTCTAGAATGCTCCTCATCACGCGCTGGCGGGCTGCAGCCACGTTCGACAGACCGAAGGGCATGCGAACGTAGTTGTGCGGTGGAACTGCACAACACCACATGCGCGAAGGCCAGAAGCGCTCCTGAGACGCGACTCGATTGAGCCCTGGGTAGTCGATGCATACATGCAGCCCGCTATCCTCGCCTGGATGGGGAGCTACGCCGGGCAGGCGGCAGTTGCCACGCATGATTCTCGATTCCTGCAACTCCTAAGTGACCTTGGTGATGAACTCCTGAGGGTTGAGCCCTCCTTGCTTTATGCCTTCCTGACGGAAGCGTGCCGCGAAGCACGCCTCCATGTGGTGCCCGAGCGCCTCCGTCGTGATCTCGGCAAAGTCAATGGCTCCCCAAGAGAGAGCCCCCGAGCCCTACCTGAGGAGGGCGCTGGACGCGCCTCCCTATGCGACAGAGGGTGGCGCCCCTTGGTTGGGCGCATGTCCATACGTGACGCCTCCGGAGGTGCCTGCCTCATGAGGCCTTGGGCTAGGTGACGTCTTCTTCTTCTTGGGAGCTGCTTCAGGAAGGTTTCCACCCTTGCTGCCTGGGTCCTCAATTGACGCAGCTTGGAAGGCGCGCTCGAGAGAGCACACTGCATCCTTCACTTCATAGGGGACCGTGATGACCCCGCCACTTCCTGGCATCTTGAGGACATTGTAGCCATGGTGAGTCACTACCATGAACTTGGCCAAGGCTGGATACCTGAGGATGGCATTGTATGGCAGGCGAATGTGAGCGACGTCGAAGTCAATGAGCTCGGTACGGTAGTTCTTGCGGTGTCCAAAGGTGACAGGGAGGCGGACCTGCCCTATCGGGA
>NW_021302533.1:0-1137 GCF_002162155.2 Triticum dicoccoides
TAGGGCATCGTTTAGACTTTGGGTTTTGTTTAGATTAAAAGTTCGCCATAGCTGCAACTTCGCGTACTTCGTTTGTGTTCAACGACCAGACAAAGGCGTCACAGAACCCCACCTTGATCAATAAAGCTTTCATCTTATATTCGCAATATCCAGATTGCAATCTTAGTTTCTTGCTTGTTCTTCGTTTGCTCGCAGGAAACAGACCCTCGTGGTCAGGTTGATCGTGCTCCGGCGTGGTCAATAACCTCTCGGAGTTGGTTTAGCGATTGCTAAGGCGCGACGTCCTCACACGTTCGTAGTCGGATCGTCAAAGTCGACTTCCACCAAAGCGAAATCCACCATCTCATCGAAAGACGGGACACCTTTGCCTCTATCAAGTGGTATCAGATTTCCAGGTTGCTCGGTGAGATTTTACAGTTTTTCGTAGTTTAGATCAAGTCTGTTCTTCATACCTACAGTCCACGAAAAAGCCACAAAAAAAATTAGGGTTAGTTCATCATATCCGAACCAATCTGAGCCTTTGCATAATCTTTTTAGGGTTTTGCTTTGTTGAATTTGCGGTTGCATCGTCGTGTCTAGTTGCTGGTCTTAGAGTCTAGTCTTTTAGAGTTTCGAGTTCTGGTCATAAGTTGTCACGCCGCCGCCGCACCATCATCATCGCCCCTGCCTTCTACCACCACCGCACCGAATCCGTATCCATATACCACCACCAATCCGTGTCCATATACCACCACCGATCCATATCCATATACTACCACCGCTCCCACCCCCGCTGCCATATACCACCACCATATATCCACCACCAATCCGAATTCCTTGCTTATTAGGTTTGTTTTCGGGATCCATCTAGATTCCGATTCGTGTTTCCTTGCCGGAGTAGGTTTCGGGAAAAAAAAAAGAGTCGGGTAGCCACGCTCCGTTTAGGCCCAAAATTTTTCGAAAACGCATTTTTCGAAAAAATTTCTGGCTATCCTATTTTTAGGTGTTTCTGAGTGTTTTGAGACAGGTGCCATTATAGGAAGTTTTTTTTGACCCGTTTCCAGTTTTTGGGTCCGGGCAGTCGAAAAAAAAAAATTGGTCGAAAAATTTCGTGCCCATCCTGTCAGTTTGAGCTAGGAAGAGTTTTGAGACACTCGC
>NW_021302534.1:0-1261 GCF_002162155.2 Triticum dicoccoides
ACCCCCTCGCCGTAGCCACGCCCTCCGTCCACCCCACGCTGTGCCACCGTGTCCAGGAGCTCCGCCGCTGTCCACTTCATCGAGCAGCCGAGCCCCGAGCGCTCGCAACGCCCGAGTCCACCGCACCGACCTCGCCCGAGCTCACCGTCGCCGGAGATCCCCTTCAACGCCGTCGTTGCTCCGGTCCATCTCCGGCCGCACCAAGGACTCCGTCGCACTCACTGTGAGCTTAGCCATCTTCCCCTCCCTTCCGTTCTTGCTCCCGAGCCGTGTAGCAACCTCCCGGAGCTCAACCGCACCCACCGCCGTGGAGCTCGTCGCCGACGTGCTCCCGGTCATCCTCCGGCCACAAACTGGTGTCCATCATGCTCACCGTGTCACGTAGCATCTAGCTAGCCACTCCCCGAGCCTCACCGACCCCTCTAGCGTCAAGTTCGTCTTCGGCCGAACCCCGGTGGCCACCCAAGTCGTCGCCGGCGCCAACTCCGGCCACCCCGACCCCAACGGACTCCGCCAAGAGCTGCGGTTTGTCCTCAGCTCCACTCCGGTGGTCTCCGCGGCCCATTTGGTGGCCGAAATGGCCAAAACCACTCCTGCCGCCGCGTCGGGCTCGCCGGCGGCTAAACGCCGGCGTCGCTGGTTTTGACTTTGACCACGGGTGGGCCCTGGTTGACTCCCCTGAGTCAATGATAGGTGGGGCCCAGTCCTGTTAATTAAACAGGATTAGTTTTAATTAAGTTTTAATTAAAATAATCACCCTGACATGCGGGACCCACTATCAGGTTTGACCCAGACCTGTTCCGTTGACCTGCTGACGTCACATTGACGTCAGGCTGACGCAGTAATTGATTTTCTGGATTTAATTTAAATCAGGAAATTCCAGAATATAATTTAAACTTCAAAAATTCATAACTTTTATTCTGTAACTCCAAATTGGACAAATTATATATGAAAAATGATCAGAAAAATCCAATCTATCCATCTGTACTATTTTCATGCATGATCAAACAAGTTAAATTGATGTTTTAAACAGAACAAGGAAAAGCACCTTAAAAGGCCATGTTTGAGTTTGAAATTTGAATCTTTGATTCAAATTTGTTCAAACCCTTCTGGTTTTAGTTGCATTAGCCCAACACACTCATATTGCCATGTTTCATGCATGCATCATATTGTTGCACATTGTTTGGTGATGGTTGTGTATCGGTGTCCTTTGCGACAGGTTCTGCCTCCGAGGAGTACCGTGATTACCCTAACGAAGAAC
>NW_021302535.1:0-1509 GCF_002162155.2 Triticum dicoccoides
GAAGAACTTTCGCAACGGTGCATACTCAGGGAGAACACTTCTTGATAATTTAGTGAGGGATCATCTTATAATGCTACCGTCAATCAAAGGAAGATAAGATGCATAAAAAGATAAACATCACATGCAATCAATATAAGTGATATGATATGGCCATCATTATCTTGTGCTTGTGATCTCCATCTCCGAAGCACCTTCATGATCACCATCGTCACCGGCGCGACACCTTGATCTCCATCGCAGCATCGTTGTCGTCTCGCCAATCTTATGCTTCCACGACTATCGCTACCGCTTAGTGATAAAGTAAAGCATTACATCGCGATTGCATTGCATACAATAAAGCGACAACCATATGGCTCCTGCCAGTTGCCGATAACTCGGTTACAAAACATGATCATCTCATACAATAAAATTCAGCATCATGTCTTGACCATATCACATCACAACATGCCCTGAAAAAACAAGTTAGACGTCCTCTACTTTGTTGTTGCATGTTTTACGTGGCTGCTACGGGCTTAAGTAAGAACCAATCTCACCTACGCATCAAAACCACAACGATAGTTTGTCAAATAGACTCCGTTTTAACCTTCGCAAGGACCGGGCGTAGCCACACTCGGTTCAACTAAAGTTGGAGAGACAGTCGCCCGCAAGCCATCTATGTGCAAAGCACGTCGAGGGAACCGGTCTCGCGTAAGCGTACGCGTAAGGTTGGTCCGGGTCGTCTCGTCCAACAATACCGCCGAACCAATGTATGACATGCTGGTAGGCAGTATGACTTGTATCGTCCACAACTCACTTGTGTTCTACTCGTGCATATAACATCAACATAAATAACCTAGGCTCTGATACCACTGTTGGGTTTCGTAGTAATTTCAAAAAATTTCCTACGCACACGCAAGATCATGGTGATGATATAGCAACAAGGGGAGAGTGTTGTCTATGTACCCTCGTAGACCGAAGCGGAAGCGTTGACGCAACGTAGAGGAAGTAGTCGTACGTCCTCCGGTTCAACCGATCCAAGTACCGTTACTCCGGCACCTCCGAGTTCTTGACACGCGTACAGCTCGATGACGCACCCTCGATCTCCGATCCAGCAGAGGCGCCGAGGGGGAGTTCCGTCAGCACGATGGTGTGGTGACAATCTTGATGTTCTCCTGTTGCAGGGCTTCGCCTAAGCACCGCTACAATATGACCGAGGTGTAATATCGTGGAGGGGGGCACCGCACACGGCTAAGGAACGATCAATGATCAACTTGTGTGTTCTAGGGTGCCCCCCTACCCCCGTATATAAAGGAGGGAGGGAGGAGGTGGCCGGCCCTAGGGGGGCGCGCCATGAGGAGGGGGAAACCTACTCCAAGTAGGTTTCCCTCTCTTTTCCTTATCTTATTTGGAGGGGGAAGGAAAGAGTACTAGTATTAGGAAGTAGTACTAGTAGTAGTAATAGGAAGAGGGGGAAGGAGAAAGGAAAGGGGGGGCCGGCCCCCTTCCCCAATTCGGATTGGGCTTGGGGGG
>NW_021302536.1:0-2682 GCF_002162155.2 Triticum dicoccoides
GTGCATGGTTTCAAGCCGCACCTAAGGAAAGACACTTTGTGGCGGTCAAGCGAATCTTTCGATATTTGGCTCATACCCAAAACTTTGGCTTATGGTTCCCAAAGAGGATCCAACTTTGATCTTTTGGGCTATTCGGACTCAGATTGGGCGGGAGACAAAGTGGATAGGAAGTCCACCTCCGGAGGGTGCCAATTTCTTGGTTGCTCTTTGGTGAGTTGGTATTCTAAGAAGCAAAGTTGTGTATCTCTCTCGTCCACCGAATCGTAGTATGTGGCTTCCGGTAGTTGTTGTGCTCAACTTCTATCGATGAGGCAAACTTTGAAGGATTACGGTGTCACTTGTGACGAAGTGCCTCTTTGGTGTGACAATGAAAGTGCCATCAAGATCTCTCTCAACCCGGTGCAACACTTCAAGACGAAGCATATTGAGATTCGGTATCACTTCATCCGGGATCACATTAGGCGAGGGGAGATCAAGCTCAAGTATGTCAACACTCATGATAACCTTGCAGATATTTTCACGAAGCCCTTGGATGAAGCAAGATTTCGTGAGTTAAGGCGTGAGCTAAATATCATTGATTCGAGCAATGTGGTTTGAAGCCTTGCACACCCCACCATACTCATCATGATGTCTTGTTCTAGGTGTAGGCATGGACATAGGGGGAGTGTTGTTCTCTCAATAAACTCTCCCCCCCCATTATGCATAAATTGATCAACTCTTTCACATTAGCCATGTTTGATGGTACTTGTGCTTCAAAGACGAGTTTTGGTCATGGGCCCAAGGATAATTATTCGCGGTGCCATACCAATTGACTCAAACATAGGTGTCTCGGGCCACCGCACTCTCTTGGGAGAGGTTGTGTTTCGTGTTTTTTCCTTGTTTTTCATGCCTTAGTCTTGTTAGGCCCTAGGTGGTGTGGTCTACAAGTTGGGTTTTTCTCTCGCTGGTTGCTTTTTGTTCTCTTGGAGACCATCTCACCACTTTCCAGTGTTGTGCTCTATCCCAAGACTTTCTCCTTCCCTTAAAACCATCCAATCCAATTGCACACATATTGTTCTTGGTATTGGTAATTGATACGTCTCCAACGTATCTATAATTTATGAAGCATTCATGCTATTTTATTATCTGTTTTGAATGATTATGGGCTTTATTATACACTTTTATATTACTTTTGGGACAAACCTATTAACCGGAGGCCCAGCCCATATTGTTGTTTTATTGCCTGTTTCAGTATTTCGAAGAAAAGGAATATCAAACAGAGTACAAATGGAATGAAACCTTCGGCAACATGATTTTTTGGAAGATTATCATCCTGGAGACTTGGAGTTCACGTCAGAAGATACTCGAGGATCCCACGAGATAGGGGGCGCCCCCCTACTGGGTGTGCCCCCTGTCTCGTGGACCCCTACGTACCCTAAAACCATTAAATATCAAGATAGATCGGGAGTTTCGCCGCTGCAAGCCTTTGTAGCCACCAAAAACCTCTCGGGAGCCCGTTCCGGCACCCTACCGAAGGGGGGATCCCTCACCGGTGGCCATCTTCATCATCCCGGCGCTCTCCATGATGAGGAGGGAGTAGTTCACCCTCGGGACTGAGGGTATGTACCAGTAGCTATGTGTTTGATCTCTCTCTCTTGCTCTCTCTCTCTCTCTCGTGTTCTCTCTCGTGTTCCCTCTATGGCACGATCTTGATGTATCCCGAGCTTTGCTATTATAGTTGGATCTTATGATGTTTCTCCCCCTCTACTCTCTTGTGATGAATTGAGTTTCCCTTTTGAAGTTATCTTATCGGATTGAGTCTTTATCTGAGAACACTTGATGTATGTCTTGCCGTGCTTATCTGTCGTGACAATGGGATATCATGTGCCACTTGATGTATGTTTTGGTGACCAACTTGCGGGTTCCGCCCATGAACCCATGCATAGGGGTTGGCGCACGTTCTTGACTCTCCGGTAGAAACTTTGGGGTACTCTTTGAAGTACTTTGTGTTGGTTGGATGAATCTGAGATTGTGTGATGCATATCGTATAATCATGCCCACGGATACTTGAGGTGACAATGGAGTATCTAGGTGACATTAGGGTTTTGGTTGATTTGTGTCTTAAGGTGTTATTCTAGTACAAACTCTTTAATAGATCGATCCGAAAGAATAACTTTGAGGTGGTTTCGTACCCTGCCATAATCTCTACGTTTGTTCTCCGCTATTAGTGGCTTTGGAGTGTGTCGGGGAAGCTGATCCAAGAACACCTATGGGACCGGCGGACCGAGCCCTTTTTGGTTCGGCGGGGAGCGGAGATCGCACGAAGAGCAGATCGAGGCGAAGCACACGAGCGGTTTACCCAGCTTCGGAGCTCTCCGGAGAGATAATACTCCTATTGCTGCATGTCTGAGTGTAATGAGTTCTTGCTCGGGAGCGCTGAGTGCTACAGTACACACCAGCTGCTAACGAGACCGAACTTGAGTGTTTTTTGGCTTCGAACCCTCCTCTGCATTGCGCATGGGCCTCCTTTTATATGCGAAAGGGGTCACCGACAGGTGGCAACGTAGACAAGGGCAAAAATGGAAAAGGACTTGCGGTTGGTACAACAAGCCGTACAGTGTATCATACCTAACCCTGACGGCAGGGGACAAAGGCGTTAAATGCCCGTCTAGCCCAAATAGTGCAAACAGGGACCGTCAGTGA
>NW_021302537.1:0-1000 GCF_002162155.2 Triticum dicoccoides
GTCATACAATAAATAAAGACAACTCCTATGGCTCCTGCCGGTTGTCATACTCATCGGCATGCAAGTCGCGATTCCTATTACAAGAACATGATCAATCTCATACATGACATATATTTCATTCATCACATCCTTCATGGCCATATCACATCACACGGCATATGCTGCAAAAACAAGTTAGACGTCCTCTAATTGTTATTGCAAGTTTTTTTATGTGGCTGCTATAGGTTTCTAGCAAGAACGTTTCTTACCTACGCCAAAAACCACAACGTGATATGCCAATTGCTATTTACCATTCATAAGGACCCTTTTCATCAAATCTGATCCAACTAAAGTGGGAGAGGCAGACACCCGCTAGCCACCTTATGCAACTAGTGCATGTCAGTCGGTGGAACCTGTCTCACGTAAGCGTACGTGTAAGGTCGGTCCGGGCTGCTTCATCCCACGATGCCGCCGAAACAAGATAAGACTAGTAGTGGCAAGTAAATTGACAAAATCGACGCCCAGAACAAACTTGTGTTCTACTCGTGCATAGAAACTACGCATAGACCTAGCTCATGATGCCACTGTTGGGGATTGTAGCAGAAATTATTTTTTTTCTGTGCATCAACAAGATCAATCTATGGAGTAACTAGCAACGAGAGAGAGGAGAGTGCATCTTCATACCCTTGAAGATCGCGAGTCGGAAGCGCTGCTAGAACGTGGTTGGAGGAGTCGTACACGTAGCAATTCAGATCGCGGCCGAATCCGATCTAAGCACCGAACGACGGTGCCTCCGCGCTCAACACACGTGCAACCCGGTGACGTCTCCTGTGCCTTGATCCAGCAAGGAGGAAGGAGAGGTTGAGAAAGAAGGCTCCAATAGCAGCACGACGGTGTGGTGGTGATGGAGTGGCAGTTCGCCGGCAGGGCTTCGCCAAGCTCTTGCGGAGGAGGAGAGGTGTTGGGGAGGGGAGGGGTTGCACCTTGGATGTGGGGAGAAGGGGGAAGGGGCCCGACCCCC
>NW_021302538.1:0-714 GCF_002162155.2 Triticum dicoccoides
GACACGTAAGCACGCCTTGGGGTTCAACAACTATGGAAATTCGTTTGGGGCCCAAAAACGGTGAGTAATAGTCCACGAAATGGGTCAGAATCGGCCAAAACCGCTACTGTTGATGATTAAAACGTAAACGCACCCCAGGGTTCGTTAATCGTGGAAATCACTCCGAGACCCCAAAACAGTGAGTAATAGTCACGAAACGGGGCAGAATCGACCAAAACTGTGAGTGATGATGACCGACATGTAAGCGCACCTTGGGGTTCAACAACAATGGAAATCGCTTTGGGGCCCCAATACGGTGAGTAATAGTCCACGAAACGGGTCAGAATCGGCCAAAACCGCGAGTGTTGATGGCCGAAACATAAACGCACCCCAGGGTTTGTTAATCGTGGAAACCTCTCCGGGACCCCAAAACAATGAGTAATAGTCCATGAAATAGTCCAGAATCGGCCAAATCTGTGAGTCTTGATGACTGACACGTAAGCACGCCTTGGGGTTCAACAACTATGGAAATTCGTTTGGGGCCCAAAAACGGTGAGTAATAGTCCACGAAATGGGTCAGAATCGGCCAAAACCGCTACTGTTGATGATTAAAACGTAAACGCACCCCAGGGTTCGTTAATCGTGGAAATCACTCCGAGACCCCAAAACAGTGAGTAATAGTCATGAAACGGGGCAGAATCGGCCAAAACTGTGAGTGATGATGACCGACATGTA
>NW_021302539.1:0-3271 GCF_002162155.2 Triticum dicoccoides
CGGTGACCCCGAAACTTGTCCCGATGGCCGAAATAGCACTTCCTATATATAATTCTTTACCTCCGGACCATTCCGAAACTCCTCGTGACGTCCGAGATCTCATCCGGGACTCCGAACAACATTTGGGTTACTGCATATACATATCCCTACAACCCTAGCGTCACCGAACCTTAAGTGTGTAGACCCTACGGGTTCGGGAGACATGTAGACATGACCGAGATTGCTCTCCGGTCAATAACCAACAGCGGGATCTGGATACCCATGTTGGCTCCCACATGCTCCTCGATGATCTCATCGGATGAACCACGATGTCGAGGATTCAAGCAACCCCGTATACAATTCCCTTCGTCAATCGGTATGTTACTTGCCCGAGATTCGATCGTCGGTATCCCAATACCTCGTTCAATCTCGTTACCGGCAAGTCACTTTACTCGTACCGTAATGCATGATCCTGTGACCAGACACTTGGTCACTTTGAGCTCATAATGATGATGCATTACCGAGTGGGCCCAGTGATACCTCTCTTCATACGGAGTGACAAATCCCAGTCTTGATCCGTGTCAACCCAACAGACACTTTCGGAGATACCCGTAGTATACCTTTATAGTCACCCAGTTACGTTGTGACGTTTGGTACACCCAAAGCACTCCTACAGTATCCGGGAGTTACACGATCTCATGGTCTAAGGAAAAGAAACTTGACATTGGAAAACTATAGCAAACGAACTATACGATCTTGTGCTATGTTTAGGATTGCGTCTTGTCCATCACATCATTCTCCTAATGATGTGATCTCGTTATCAATGACATCCAATGTCCATAGTCAGGAAACCATGACTATTTGTTGATCAACAAGCTAGTCAACTAGAGGCTTACTAGGGACATGTTGGTGTCTATTATTCACACATGTATTACGATTTCCGGATAACACAATTATAGCATGAATAAAGACAATTATCATGAACAAGGAAATATAATAATAATGCTTTTATTATTGCCTCTAGGGCATATTTCTAACAGTCTCCCACTTGCACTATAGTCAATAATCTAGTTACATTGTGATGAATCGGACACCCATGGAATTCTGGTGTTGATCATGTTTTGCTCTAGGGAGAGGTTTAGTCAACGGATCTGCTACATTCAGGTCCGTATGTACTTTACAAATATCTATGTCTCCATCTTGAACATTTTCATGAATGGAGTTGAAGCGACGCTTGATGTGACTTGTCTTCTTGTGAAACCTGGGCTCCTTGGCAAGTGCAATAGCTCCAGTGTTGTCACAGAAGAGCTTGATCGGCCCCGACGCATTGGGTATGACTCCTAGGTCGGTGATGAACTCCTTCACCCAAATTGCTTCATGTGCTGCCTCCGATGCTGCCATGTACTCTGCTTCACATGTAGATCCCGCCACGACACTCTGCTTGCAACTGCGCCAGCTTACTGCCCCACCATTCAAAATATACACGTATCCGGTTTGTGACTTAGAGTCATCCAGATCTGTGTCGAAGCTAGCGTCGACGTAACCCTTTACGACGAGCTCTTCGTCACCTCCATAAACGAGAAACATTTCCTTAGTCCTTTTCAGGTACTTCAGGATATTCTTGACCGCTGTCCAGTGTTCCTTGCTGGGATTACTTTGGTACCTTCCTACCAAACTTACGGCAAGGTTTACATCAGGTCTGGTACACAGCATGGCATACATAATAGAACCTATGGCTGAGGCATAGGGGATGACACTCATCTCTTCTATATCTTCTGCCGTGGTCGGACATTGAGTTGAGCTCAATTTCACACCTTGTAACACAAGTAAGAACCCCTTCTTAGACTGATCCATATTGAACTTTTTCAATATCTTATCAAGGTATGTGCTTTGTGAAAGACCTATGAGGCGTCTCGATCTATCTCTATAGATCTTGATCCCTAATATATAAGCAGCTTCTCCAAGGTCCTTCATTGAAAAACTCTTATTCAAGTAGGCCTTAATGCTGTCCAAGAGTTCTATATCATTTCCCATCAAAAGTATGTCATCTACATATAATATGAGAAATGCTACAGACTCCCACTCACTTTCTTGTAAACGCAGGCTTCTCCATAAGTCTATGTAAACCCAAACGCTTTGATCATCTCATCAAAGCGAATGTTCCAACTCCGAGATGCTTGCACCAGCCCATAAATTGAGCGTTGGAGCTTGCACACCTTGTCAGCATTCTTAGGATCGACAAAACCTTCCGGCTGCATCATATACAATTCTTCCTTAAGGAAACCATTAAGGAATGCCGTTTTGACGTCCATTTGCCATATCTCATAATCGTAGAATGCGGCAATTGCTAACATGATTCGGACGGACTTGAGCTTCGCTACCGGTGAGAAAGTCTCATCGTAGTCAACCCCTTGAACTTGTCGATAACCCTTAGCGACAAGCTGAGCTTTATAGATGGTCACATTACCATCCGCGTCTGTCTTCTTCTTAAAAATCCATTTATTTTCTATGGCTCGCCGCTCAACGGGCAAGTCAGTCAAAGTCCATACTTCGTTTTCATACATGGATCCTATCTCGGATTTCATGGCTTCCAGCCATTTGTCGGAATCTGGGCCCGCCATCGCTTCTTCATAGTTCGAAGGTTCACCGTTGTCTAACAACATGATTTCCAAGACAGGGTTGCCGTACCACTCTGGTGCGGAACGTGTCCTTGTGGACCTACGAATTTCAGTAGCAACTTGATCTGAAGTTTCATGATCATCATCATTAACTTCTTCTCTAGTCGGTGCAGACACCTCAAGAACATTTTCTTGAGTTGCGCCGTTTTCCGGTTCAAGAGGTAAT
The DNA here is from genome assembly GCF_002162155.2 of Triticum dicoccoides. Taxonomy (NCBI): domain Eukaryota; kingdom Viridiplantae; phylum Streptophyta; class Magnoliopsida; order Poales; family Poaceae; genus Triticum; species Triticum dicoccoides. The sequence continues at coordinate 2,824 of NW_021302539.1, forward strand.
ACTTCATCAAGTTCTACTTTCCTCCCACTTACTTCTTTCGAGAGAAACTCTTTCTCTAGAAAGGATCCATTCTTGGCAACGAAGATCTTGCCTTCGGATCTGAGGTAGAAGGTATACCCAATAGTTTCTTTAGGGTATCCTATGAAGACGCATTTTTCCGACTTGGGTTCGAGCTTTTCAGGTTGAAGTTTCTTGACATAAGCATCGCATCCCCAAACTTTTAGAAACGACAGCTTAGGTTTCTTACCAAACCATAATTCATACGGTGTCGTCTCAACGGATTTCGTCGGAGCCCTATTTAAAGTGAATGCGGCAGTCTCTAAAGCATAGCCCCAAAAAGATAGCGGTAAATCGGTAAGAGACATCATAGATCGCACCATATCTAATAGAGTGCGATTACGACATTCGGACACACCATTACGCTGAGGTGTTCCAGGCGGCGTGAGTT
>NW_021302540.1:0-948 GCF_002162155.2 Triticum dicoccoides
AACAGACACTTTCAGAGATACCCGTAGTGTACCTTTATAGCCACCCAGTTACGTTGTGACGTTTGGCACACCCAAAGCACTCCTACGGTATCCGGGAGTTGCACAATCTCATGGTCTAAGGAAATGATACTTGACATTAGAAAAGCTTTAGCATACGAACTACATGATCTTGTGCTAGGCTTAGGATTGGGTCTTGTCCATCACATCATTCTCCTAATGATGTGATCCCGTTATCAACGACATCCAATGTCCATGGTCAGGAAACCGTAACCATCTATTGATTAACGAGCTAGTCAACTAGAGGCTTACTAGGGACATGGTGTTGTCTATGTATCCACACATGTATCTGAGTTTCCTATCAATACAATTCTAGCATGGATAATAAACGATTATCATGAACAAGGAAATATAATAATAATCAATTTATTATTGCCTCTAGGGCATATTTCCAACAAAAGGTCGGTTAGTTCGTTTGCTGGAGCTTTTCCAATGTCAAGTATCTCTTCCTTCGACCATGAGATCGTGTAACTCCTGGATACCGTAGGAATGCTTTGGGTGTATCAAATGTCACAACGTAACTGGGTGACTATAAAGGTGCACTACAGGTATCTCCGAAAGTGTCTATTGGGTTGACACGGATCGAGACTGGGATTTGTCACTCCGTATGACGGAGAGGTATCTCTGGGCCCACTCGGTAATGCATCATCATAATGAGCTCAAGGTGACCAAGGTGTTGGCCACGGGATCATGCATTACGGTACGAGTAAAGTGACTTGCCAGTAACGAGACTGAACAAGGTATTGGGATACCGACGATCGAGTCTCGGGCAAGTAACGTACCGATTGACAAAGGGAATTGTATACGGGGTTTGATCGAATCCTCGACATCGTGGTTCATCCGATGACTTCATCAAGGAGCATGTGGGAGCCAACATGGGTATCCAGATCC
>NW_021302541.1:0-1135 GCF_002162155.2 Triticum dicoccoides
CCATCACCCAGATGAACCAGACCTGACACGACTCTAAGCATAGCAGGCATAGCAAGGTAGGAACAACACGTACATATGGCTCAATCAACTCCTACACATGCTAGTGGGTTTCATCTAGTTACTGTGGCAATGACAGGTCATGCAGAGGAAATGGGTTCAACTACCGTAGCACACAGCAGTTTGAAACGCGTTGTCTTAATGCAGTAAAAGAGAGCAGGAGCGAGAACATGGGATTGTATCGATATGATCAAATGGTTGGTTGCTTGCCTGATGGTTCGATGCACTGATACGGTTCTTCGTTAGGGTAATCACGGTACTCCTCGGAGGCAGAACCTGTCGCAAAGGACACCGATACACAACCATCACCAAACAATGTGCAACAATATGATGCATGCATGAAACATGGCAATATGAGTGTGTTGGGCTAATGCAACTAAAACCAGAAGGGTTTGAACAAATTTGAATCAAAGATTCAAATTTCAAACTCAAACATGGCCCTTTTAAAGTGCTTTTCCTTGTTCTGCTTAAAACATCAATTTAACTTGTTTGATCATGCATGAAAATAGTACAGATGGATAGATTCGATTTTTCTGATCATTTTCATATATAATTTGTCCAATTTGGAGTTACAGAATAAAAGTTATGAATTTTTGAAGTTTAAATAATATTCTGGAATTTCCTGATTTAAATTAAATCCAGAAATATAATTATTGCGCCAGCATGACGTCAGCATGACGTCAGCGGTCAACTGCGGCTGGCTGGGGTCAAACCTGACGTGTGGGGTCCACACGTCAGTGACAGGGGGGGTTTAACAGGGTTAATTTATTCCTAATTAGGGGTTAGTGGCGCTGGGGCCCACTGTCAGTGTCAGGGGGGTTAATTAAGCGGTGATTAACACTAATCTGACTACCTGGCCGACGGGGCCCACGCGTCAGTGACCCTGGGGGGGTCAAACCCCAGGTCAGACAGGTCAACCCCACCGGCGACATGACGCCGGCGAGGCCCGAGACGGCGGCGCGATGCGGGATCGCGCTACAGGGCACGGGCGAGGCCGTGCTTGGGCTCGTTGGAGAGCTCTTGCTCCCGCGCGTCGAACGGTGGTGGTGGCCGTGCCTGAGGTGGCCGGTACCGACGA
>NW_021302542.1:0-1020 GCF_002162155.2 Triticum dicoccoides
CGTCGCCAGCCCATACCAAATAACTCACTCACGTAAGAGAAACCACTGCCTCTCGCCCGTCCCGTCCCGTCCCGTCCCGTCGCTCAAGTCTCGGGCGACGGGACGGGACGGGCGAGAGGCCGTGGTTTATCTTACGTGAGTGAGTTATTTGGTATGGGCCAAGTCTCACGAGCGTCTCGGATCGGAGAAGCTGCAGCGGGAGACCATGGCGGCATGAAGCGGGGAGTCTGTCGGCGGCGCTGCACGAGATGGCCGAGCTGAAGCATCCATCCGGTGGCCTCCACTCGGTCAGGTCAGGTCATGTTGCTTGGATCGTTTGGTGTTTTTCTTTCTTCTTTTTTCCGATCAGATCAGATTCCAGTCGTTCCTTCAGTTTTTTTTTGAGGGAAAGTTGGGGTCTCCGATTCCTTTTTTTTTTGGTCGGTAGTCAAACAAAGTTTGGTTCGTTTCCTGATTCCACGCTTGCGGATCAGCGAGCAGTTTGTGTTATTAGACTCAGATTTGGCGTCACGTCACGCACGCAATCGATGGAAGCCATCCACGCGCCATGCTGTACGTGCACGCAATCCATCAGCTTATACGCAGTACTCCCTCCGTTCGGAATTACTTGTCTCGAACCCTGTTTTTTGTAAGATAGGAAGTGCAATATCTCTTTGTGATGGACCCTTTTTTCCTTAGGTTGTCATGATACTCTACCGGGTGGCTTCCAGGATCGACCTTGACACCATGAAGAACATCCATTTCCAAGGTACGGACATAAACCAAACTCTGTTTGCTCTACCAAGAATCTGTACAGTATCACATCGACAAGTGTCTCAGCCTGGAGCTGTGCATCGTCCTCGTCTTGAAGCATTGTCGAACAACCATAGTCGGGCTGCCGAGCAGTGTTTTTTTCCTTTTGTGCCTTCGGCGACCACGGCGCAGAGACAATACCGTCCAACACGAGTTTGGTCAGCGAAGAAGCTTTGCTTATGCCAGCACTCACTGCCGCGGCGCCTCCGTTGGCCGCTTCTTCCACTC
>NW_021302543.1:0-1283 GCF_002162155.2 Triticum dicoccoides
AGCACCACCTCGTCGACGTCGCCCTTGGCCAGCCCGGCGTCCGCCATGGCCTTCTTCACGGGCGCCATGACCTTGCGGAAGAGGTCGGCGTTGAGCTCCTCGAAGCGGGCCCGGGTGAGCGGCTCCGACAAGTCGACACCGTCGGCCAGCGACTCGACCTCCACGCGGACCTGGAGCTGGGTGCTGAGCGCCCGCTTGGCGCGCTCGCACTCGCGGCGAAGCTTGCCGAGAGCGCGCGCGTCGCCGGAGATGTCGACGCCGTGCTTCCGCTTGACGAGCCGGATGAAGTGGTCCATGACGCGCTGGTCGAAGTCCTCGCCTCCGAGATGGGTGTCGCCGTTGGTGGCAAGGACCTCGAAGACGCCGCCGTCGAGCGCGAGCACGCTGACGTCAAAGGTGCCGCCGCCGAGGTCGAACACGAGCCAAGGTTTTGGTTACCGAATGAGGCAATTTTACCGAGGGGGACGGGTAAATGTGGTTACCACGGTTACCGACAAATACCGAGAAATACCGAGAATATTTCGAGCGAATTTTATAGTTGAATTTTGAATTCAAAGAAGTGAATGAACAAATATTCGAACCAGAGACCTCTCAAAACAGGAACTAGGTTGCTACGAACATGCCAGAACCAACTCTAATGGCATTAATTAGATCCTACGTACTTTACTGTAAATCGAGTGCTTAAATTCAAAATTTTCAAAAAACTGGTATTTTTTGCTCGGTATGGCGATTTACCGAGGGGCACGGAAATACGCGGTAACCATGGGAAATCTTGAAATTTCGACTGGTAACCAAAACCTTGACACGAGCACGTTCCGCTCCTTCCCGTCGGCCACCTTGTCGAGGCCGTAGGCGATGGCGGCGGCGGTGGGCTCGTTGATGAGGCGGACGACGTTGAGGCCGGCGATGGCGCCGGCGTCCTTGGTGGCCTGGCGCTGCGCGTCGTTGAAGTAGGCCGGGATGGTGATGACGGCGTCCCGGACCTTCTCGCCGAGATACGCCTCAGCCGTCTCCTTCATCCTGGTGAGCACCATGGCGCTCACCTCCTCCGGGCTGAGCGTCCGCACGTCGCCGGCCTTGACCTCCACCTCGAGGTGCGGCTTGCCGTTCTTGTCCACCACCTTGAACGGCAGCAGCTTCATGTCCCGCTGCACCTCGGCGTCGACGAACTGCCTGCCGATGAGTCGCTTGGCGTCGTAGACGGTGCGGAGCGGGTTGGCGGCGGCCTGGTTCTTGGCGGCCTCGCCGATGAGGCGCTCGCCGGAGTCGGTGAAGGCGACCCA
>NW_021302544.1:0-1048 GCF_002162155.2 Triticum dicoccoides
ACCCAACATACAAGTCATACAGTCATACAAACCGGCAGCGGAAGTAACTTGTCTGAGTACAGACAACTAGTAAAATAAAAGAGGCTTGGAAAGCCTAACTATACTACGTGGTCCTTCACAAGCTCAGGGTCACCACCTGGGTCTTTAGCCTACTCGTTGATGTCAACGTCTACATAGAACCCATCAGAAGGGGTTGCAGCGTCTTCTGTAAAATGTAGATTATAGCAACATGAGTACAAAGGTACTCAGCAAGACTTACATCAGATCCTACATACATGCATATTATCAAGAAGGGTTGGTGGAGTTATTGCAGCAAGCCAGCTTTGACTCTTGGCTAGACTATCCTACGATACTCCAACTTGAAATGGTTTTGCGCACACGAGTCCACTACTCACCACTTCAATACACTACCGAGGATCCACCTCTGTCTTCCTACGGAAGATCCATCCTCGGCACTCACACTTATCTTGAGGCTTTTAACAGTTTCCATTTACTTGTCTATGAACTGTATAGGCAACCAAGTAGTCCTTTACCGCGGACGCGGCTATTCGAATAGATCATGTTAACCCTGCACGGGTGTACTTCTTCATACACGCTCTCACCACTTACCGTCGTTTACACGACATGTACTCGGCAACCTTCAAGCGGAAGCCCAACGTGGGTGTCGGCCACGACCTACCTAATCACCTAAGCCTCCAGTCCAGGTTTATCGCCTATCCAGGTTCCATCCGCAGGGAGTCCGGCCGAGGTTTCCCATACGGCCCCGAACGATGTGAACAGGGTTCCCGAGATACCTAACGGGTATTCGGTACACCGTGCCACGTACCTACCGCATCACAGCCCACCCCTACGGTCAGCGCTGTCCACGGCCTCCAGTAGGCTACAAACACCAGAAACTACTTGCAACTCCTGGACGGAGAACTAGGGTGAATAAGAAGCCGAGAGGGTCCATTGGTTTCGGGCCCAATGCATGGTAGTAGCTGATTCTTAAATCACACATACAGATCTCAGTGCTTAAGGTCGGCTTCAATGAAACAACCCACCATGT
>NW_021302545.1:0-1274 GCF_002162155.2 Triticum dicoccoides
GCGCCGGGGTGGAGGGGCGAGGGGTGGTCGAGGAGGCCGGTCGGGGATGAGGATGGGGACGCGAGGCGGCAGATCCGGCGTTGAAGCACGACGGCGGGGCGCGAGATCCACGGGCGGCAACGGCGATGTCGGCGGGGACCACGGGCGTCGACGAGGTGGCCGTGGCGGAGGCGTCCCGCGCGGCGTCGAGGCGAGGAGGAGACGAGGACGACGGGGCTGCGTTGGGGTCCTCCTCCTCTCGATCCCGATCCAATCGGGGGAGAGAGGGGAGGGGTGAGATATTTTCGGGGGGTGTGGGTGTTTGGGCTAGGGTTTCCTCCCTGGTGGGGGGTTATGGAGGGGAGTTAGCGGACCGGCCGGCTGGGCCTGGGGGTTGGCCCAGTTGGGCCACGGCCCAGGGGGGTTTCTCCTTTTTTTTATAGTCTTAGGTTTTAGCTTTTCTGTTTTGTTTTTCCTTTTTTTTATTTTCTTTTATTATTTCTTTTCTGTTTAAATTCATCTAAAAGTATTTAGGCTTTTTATAAAAAGGGGTTTGTTGCACCATAATTACCTTTGTAATATTTGGCGTCCACCGAACATTTTTGTTTTTATTTTGAAAACGTTTATTCTTGACTTGATTTTGAATTTGAAATTCGAACCGGTTTTTAAACTAACCCGAGATTAACTACAGTGACAAAGGTGACGTGGCATCATTAGTGGGGATTACTGTAGCTTAATTACCCAGGCGTCACAATTCTCCTCCACTACAAGAAATCTCGTCCCGAGATTTAAGAGGTAGTGAAAGGGGGAAAGGTTTGCTAACGAATCTAGCGGGTCTTCTCATTCTGGCTTGCTCTTCTCGAAGAGATCGGTCCAACACATTGATGTCTTCATTTCTCCGCTTTAGGTCATCATGATGAAGTCGGCATCCTTTCTTCGGGATCTTCATCGTATTTACGAATAGGTAACGAGGCAGGTCAGCAATGACAGAATGTTATAAGGTTAATGATCTGGGATTAATCCATGAAGGAGCATATGAGTACCTCTCGAGTTGAACAAATAAAACACATCGAGAGTGAAGTTGGAAGGTACAATAAGAAGTTTCAAGCAGCCAGGCAATCGTTCAATGCCTAGACCTAAGGTGAAAATGGTTTCAAAGCCACGGAATAATTATTGTGTCTGATGCCAGAATTGATGATCTCATCGGAAGGTGGCTCATGAATTACATACGAGTCCACGCGGGAGGAATAACTTTGGAAACAGGGGGTGTACAGGAGAGTCAGGTTTCGATCCTG
>NW_021302546.1:0-617 GCF_002162155.2 Triticum dicoccoides
GGAGGTTTCACTCCTCTATTTGTTGGCATACCTCCCCTGCCTCTTCTTACTATATTATTGGTTCTTGTTTGGTTCTTCTCTTTGTGAGTTTTGGAGCTTATGGTCATCTTGGTGACAAGCTCGAGTTCATCAAAAACGGAGTTCACTCACATCTTCTATGATGTTTTCGTTGTTGGGGGTTATGACGGTTCTTCTGAGTTGGAGGTTTCACCCATCTATTTGTTGGCGTACCTCCCCTGCCTCTTCTTACTATATTATTGGTTCTTGTTTGGTTGTTCTCTTTGTGAGTTTTGGAGCTTATGGTCATCTTGGTAACAAGCTTGAGTTCATCGAAAACGGAGTTCACTCGCATCTTCTATGATGTTTTCGATGTTGGAGGTTATGTCGGTTCTTCTCAGTTGGAGGTTTCACTCCTCTATTTGTTGCCATACCTCCCATGCCTCTTCTTACTATATTATTGGTTGTTGTTTGTTTCTTCTCTTTGTGAGTTTTGGAGCTTATGTTCATCTTGGTGACAAGCTCGAGTTCATCGAAAACGGAGTTCACTCGCATCTTCTATGATGTTTTCAATGTTGGAGGTTATGTCGGTTCTTCTCAGTTGGAGGTTTCACTCCTCT
>NW_021302547.1:0-2570 GCF_002162155.2 Triticum dicoccoides
GGGGCCCAACCCTTCCAAACAGCAGCAGGCATGATACTTGTCGTGTGTCCCGCAAATTGCGCCATATAGGCCATCGACGCCGAGTATTCTCCATGAGACGTGAACTTCCATAGGATAGTATCATGCGCAACATTGTCGAGAGTCATGGGCTCACCATGGAGCATATTCAGGAGTTCGCCTTGCTATGGGAAAAGCTATCCTCTGTATGTAACGTATGGCAGCCTAGCTGTACGTACAGGACATGAGAAACGAGGAAAAGAACGATTCAACGCCACTTGGGCCTTTATTGGGCTGCGACGTTGCTACTAGGCCTTATATTGAGGCTTAACGCTGGCCGGATTGATGGAAGTGGAGGAGACAGCTCGACCAGGAGCCAACGAGCCTACGATTCTGCTGATTCAACCGCGGCCGCGCCCCATCATGAAACAGAGGCACATCGCCACGCCGCATGCCTGCATTGGCCATCAGAAGCAACCACTGCATCATCTCTCTTGTCCGCCGTCGCAGATCGCCGCCTCTCACCGATTGATCTCCTTCGCGTGCCCACGTCTGTCGTAGTACACACTCGGCAACGTCATGGCACGCACCGGCGCACGAATGGATCTGCCATCTACTCCCTCCCCTCCGTTCCTAAATATTTGTCCTTTTATAATTTTTAAATAGACTACCACATACGGATGTATATAAACATATTTTAGAGTAGATTCACTCATTTTGCTCCGTATATAGTCACTTGTTGAAATCTTTAGAAAAAACAAATATTTGGAATAGAGGGAGTAGAAGACATGTTGGCAACGGAGGCGTGCACAATTCAACCATCTTTTGATTCTTCTTTGTGAGTGTTTAATCATGATTTTGTCTTTAATCTGTTGTAGTCAATTTTGAGACCGGTTTGCATTGGCTCGCTATAAACCTTGAGAAGAACCACAATGAAACCAAGGTGAAGTTTATGCATCTAAATTTCTGAATTATGAACATTCAAATTTGTAAAACTTTCCACCATGCCACCTTCATAGTATTTTTTAAGCATAAATTCGTCATGCAAGTAAAGGAAGACACCATCATTTCTCGCTTCCAAAACGGTGATCGCAGAATTATATTATGATTCTCCTTGTTCTTGCAAAATGTAACTGAATTGTTGGACACATTGTTGCTACAAAAACTATATTTTTTAACTCCGCATACCCATGTCGAAAATCCTAGCTCCGCCACTGGTGAAAGCGGTAATCTGTGTTTCTATAATCTGGGCAAAAACGACAAATTTAACCTGTGAACGAAACAATATCACAAAATGAATCATTGACAAAAAAATTCATCCGGCTAACTTTTTGGGTAGCGCCCAACAGTTAAGCGTCATACTATACTGTGCACCTGACACGCCTGGCCATCGCCACACTTTTTTTTAAATGAATCGTTGGCGAAATTTTTTCACCCGACTGACTTTTTGTATAGTGCCCGACAATTATGCGCCATATTGCACTGTGCAGCATCTGACTGACAGGCGTTGCACGCTGACATAGCATTTTCAGGTAGCCCAAGGTGCAGCGATGGTCAGAATAGTGATTTTTGCCTATAATCCGTCCTTATATGCTGTGATCGTGACTCCTGACGAGCACCACACATAACTCTCTTCGATTCCATTTGCTTGGAAGCTCCATCTAGACATGAACAGAGACTAGTTTGGAGCACCTACAGCTGGGCGCCTCAAATCTATCTTAAATATCCGGACGGACTGCCCGGTCACGAAACTCGACCCCGACAGGCGCCTCAAATGGGCGTCAAATGCCTGGGTTGTCCGACGCCCCTCATATCCAACCCAAATATAGAGCGGATATGGATCGGCTCGGGCGCGACCCGGTGCGTCCGCCATGTCAATCCGGTCCACCCCGACCCCACAAATATCTCCAATCCGTAAACCCTACCTCGCTCCGATTTTGCTCCGTCTCTTCTTCTCCTCCTCCGATTTCTCCGATTCGATCCACTCCGGCGCCCATGTTGAGCTCTGACAGCCGCCCCGACTCCGACCCCGACATCGACGATGAGCTGACCCTCCACATTGCCCTCGAGAGGTCCAAGGTGGACACGGGGCAGTTTCGGATCTACCGCCTCGCCTCTCCCCGCCGGCGCAGCGAGGACACCGGCGCAGGCACCTCCCCGCCCACGTGCAGCTTTGCGAGGAGTCGTTTGTTGCTCCACGCGAGGTAGCGGTGGGTGCTAGTGCCTGCACCGCCCGCATGGACAGGCACTCCGGAATCGGAGGCGCACGCCGCTTGCCGCGAGAGGCATCGGGCAAGGGAAACAAAGGCGGCGGAGCGGTCCGTGCGCCACCGACGCGGGTTGTCGGCAGAGCCCTATGAGGACGAGTGGTTCCTCGCTTGGGTGTACCGTCGGTCGCTTGCAACGGCGGAGATGGATGCTCGGCAGCTCCTTCGGAAGAACGCCAAGGAGCTCCAGCTTCCATTGAGCAGTCAGAGCGCGAGGCGGTGGAGGCAACTCAAGTGGCGAAGCTCAAACGACAGAAAGACAGGGCCGTCCGACGGCTCAAAGGGCTGGTCGTCCTCTCCTCCTCC
>NW_021302548.1:0-2206 GCF_002162155.2 Triticum dicoccoides
TAACCATTATTCTCTTTAAATGAATAACCGTATTGCGATAGACATAATCCAATCATGTCTATGCTCAACGCAAACACCAAATCTCGATGGTAGAGGGAGCGTGCGATGCTTGATCATATCAACATTGGAAACACTTCCAACACATATCGTCAGCTCACCTTTAGCTAGTCTCCGTTTATGCCGTAGCTTTTATTTCGAGTTACTAACACTTAGCAACCGAACCGGTATCTTATACCCTGGTGCTACTAGGAGTACTAGTAAAGTACACATTAACATAATGTATATCCAATATACTTCTATCGACCTTGCCAGCCTTCTCATCTACCAAGTATCTAGGGTAATTCTGCTCTAGTGATTGTTCCCCTTATTACAGAAGCACTTAGTCTCGGGTTTGGGTTCAACCTTGGGTTTCTTCACTGGAGCAGCAGCTGATTTGCCGTTTCATGAAGTATCCCTTCTTGCCCTTGCCCTTCTTGAAACTAGTGGTTTCACCAACCATCAACAATTGATGCTCCTTCTTGATTTCTACTTTCGCGGTGTCAAACATCGTGAATACCTCAAGGATCATCTTATTTATCCCTGATATGTTATTGTTCATCACGAAGCTCTAGCAGCTCGGTGGCAATGACTTTGGAGAAACATCACTATCTCATTTGGAAGATCAACTCCCACTCAATTCAAGTGATTGTTGCACTCAGACAATCTGAGCACAAGCTCAATGATTGAGATTTTCTCCCTTAGTTTGCAGGCTAAGAGAATCGTCGGAGGTCTTATACCTCTTGACGTGAGCACGAACCTGAAATCCCAATTTCAGCCCTCGAAACATCTCATATGTTCCGCGATGTTTCGAAAACGTCTTTGGTGCCTCTACTTAAACCATTTAACTGAACTATCACGTAGTTATCAAAACGTGTATGTTCGATGTTCGAAACATCCACAAACGACGTTTGGGGTTCAGCACACCGAGCAGTGCATTAAGGACATAAGCTTTCTACTGTTCGCATAATCGCTACTATCAACTTTCAACTATATTTTCTCTAGGAACATATCTAAAACAGTAGAACTAAAGCGCGAGCTACGACATAATTTGCAAAAGGTCTTTTGACTATGTTCAGGATAATTAAGTTCATCTTATGAACTCCCACTCAGATAGACATCCCTCTGGTCATCTAAGTGATTACATGATCCGAGTCAACTAGGCCGTGTCCGGTCATCACGTGAGACGGACTAGTCATCATCGGTGAACATCTTCATGTTGATCGTATCTACTATACGACTCATGCTCGACCTTTCGGTCTCCGTGTTCCGAGGCCATGTCTGTACATGCTAGGCTCGTCAAGTTAACCCTAAGTGTTTTCGCTGTGTAAAACTGTCTTACACCCGTTGTATGTGAACGTAAGAATCCATCACACCCGATCATCACGTGGTGCTTAGAAGCGACGAACTGTAGCAACGGTGCACAGTTAGGGGAGAACACTTCTTGAAATTGTTGTAACGGATCATCTTATTTACTACCGTCGTTCTAAGCAAACAAGATGCATAAACATGATAAACATCACATGCAATCAAATAGAGTAGTGACATGATATGGCCAATATCATATAGCTCCTTTGATCTTCATCTTCGGGGCTCCATGATCATCTTGTCACCGGCATGACACCATGATCTCCATCATCATGATCTCCATCATCGTGTCTTCATGAAGTTGTCACGCCAACGACTACTTCTACTTCTATGACTAACGCGTTTAGCAATAAAGTAAAGTAGTTTACGTGGCGTTCTTCAATGACACGCAGGTCATACAATAAATAAAGACAACTCCTATGGCTCCTGCCGGTTGTCATACTCATCGACATGCAAGTCGTGAATCCTATTACAAGAACATGATCAATCTCATACATCACATATATCATTCATCACATCCTTTTGGCCATATCACATCACATAGCATACCCTGCAAAAACAAGTTAGACGTCCTCTAATTGTTGTTTGCATGTTTTACGTGGCTGCTATGGGTTTCTAGCAAGAACGTTTCTTACCTACGCAAGACCACAACGTGATATGCCAATTGCTATTTACCCTTCATAAGGACCCTTTTCATCGAATCCGTTCTGACTAAAGTGGGAGAGACTGGCACCCGCTAGCCACCTTATGCACCAAGTGCATGTCAATCGGTGGAACCTGTCTCACGTAAGAGTACGTGTAA
>NW_021302549.1:0-940 GCF_002162155.2 Triticum dicoccoides
GGAGAACCGGTCGTGACATCCAGTGGGCCAAGGAAGCGCCTGGGGTGGCTTGATACGTCTCCGTCGTATCTACTTTTCCAAACACTTTTGCCCTTGTTTTGGACTCTAACTTGCATGATTTGAATGGAACTAACCCGGACTGACGCTGTTTTCAGCAGAACTGCCATGGTGTTATTCTTGTGTAGAAATAAAAGTTCTTGGAATGACCTAAAAAATCCACGGAGCAACTTTTTGGCATTAATAAAAATATTGGCGAAAGAATCAAAGTCAGGGGGCCCACACCCTGTCCATGAGGATGGGCCCCCCCTAGGGCACGCCCCCTGCCTCGTGGGCCCCTTGGACCTCCACCGACGTCAACTCCAACTCTATGTATTCACTTTCACGGAGAAAAAATCAGAGAGAAAGATTCATCGCGTTTTACGATACGGAGCTGCCGCCAAGCCCTAAACTCTCTCGGGAGGGCTGATCTGGAGTCTGTTTGGGGCTCCGGAGAGGGGGATCCGTCGTCGTCGTCATCATCAACAATCCTCCATCACCAATTTCATGATGCTCACCGCCGTGCGTTAGTAATTCCATCGTAGGCTTGCTGGACGGTGATGGGTTGGATGAGATTTACCATGTAATCAAGTTAGTTTTGTTAGGGTTTGATCCCTAGTATCCACTATGTTCTGAGATTGATGTTGCTATGACTTTGCTATGCTTAATGCTTGTCACTAGGGCCCGAGTGCCATGATTTCAAATATGAACCTATTATGTTTTCATGAATATATGTGAGTTCTTGATCCTATCTTGCAAGTCTATAGTCATCTATTATGTGTTATGATCCGCCAACCCCAAAGTGACAATAATCGGGATACTTCTCGGTGATGACCGTAGATTGAGTAGTTCATGTATTTCACTAAGTGCTAATGCTTTGGTCCAGTACTCTATTAAAAGGAGG
>NW_021302550.1:0-1432 GCF_002162155.2 Triticum dicoccoides
CGATCCTGCACTTCACGTTCAGCTTTACAAGCAAGATGGAATAAACGAGTGATATTAGTATACTCCTTATAGTCTAGAATGGTCTGAATCTCTCTATTTAATCCACCCAGAAAACGTGCAAGCATAGCTTCATTCTCCTCAACAATACCACATCTAATCATGCCAGTTTGTAATTCCTGATAATATTCTTCTACAGAATTTTTCCCTTGTCTTAAACGCTGCAATTTTTGAAGCAATTCACGTTGATAATATGGTGGAACCCAACGCGTACGCATAGCAGTTTTCAAAGCAGCCCAAGTAGTTGGAATAGGATATAATCTACAATGTTCAGACCACCATACACATGCAAAACTAGTGAAAGCACAAACGGCAGCAACAACTCGTCTCTCCTCAGGATATTGTAAACATGTAAATCGTTGTTCAGTTTCTAACTCCCAAGTAAGAAATATATCAGGAACATATCTACCCTCAAATGGTGGAATATTCAATTTCAGTTTAGGAATATGGACATCATCTCGTACCTGAGGTGGTGGTGCAGGCCTACCATTACGAATATATACCTGAGGTCGACCTGCTGGTGGTGGTACAGGTGGCTGCACGTAGTGTTGATTTTGATCATCCTCATCCTCATAATCTCCCACATAATCATCCTCCTCCGCATCAGCAGCAGGAGCCACAGAAGTATCAACAGCAGCACCAACAGTTTGGCCAAACGCAAGAGGAACACGGCTTGCTCGGCGGAGGTCTGCTTCGCGACGTGGAGGTAGTCGTTGTTGTTGTTGTTGGAGAGGTGCGTTAGCTGCAGCGGGTGGTGGTGGTGGAAGACGCGCGAGCAATTCATTAAACTTGTTATCGAGCTTTGTTTCGAACGTCTTCTCAAAGCCAGTGATCTTATCCATGGCCTCTTCAAAATTGTTCAGCACATCTTGCACCTGTTCAGTCATCATTTGCTGAAACTTATTATGAAGCTCCTTGTTCGATAAATTCTCCCAGTCAATCTCGTCGGCTTGTGATCCTGGCATGGTTAGCAGCAATAGAAACACACAAGAATATGATCCTACAGACTACGAACAAGTGGTGGTGGTGGGTGTCACAAATCCGTCAAGCAAATCTCAAATTCTTACCAGTTCTTACCCAGCAGCAGGCGGTGATCGGCAACCGTTGTAGTCAAAAACTCTCAAAGCTTGGATAGAGCGATTACCAGGGAGAGTCAAACGCACGACGTAGATGTATGTGGAGCTGGGAAGGCTTATAATATGGTAGCAAAAAGGGTCAGCAATAATCAATTCAGAGATGCAAAGTTGAATAAACGCTCAACGACGGTACTGTGCTGGTCCTAGGCTAGACTGTGCTAGAGACGCGAGCCTAGAACACTAACAAAATCACGGCGCGGCACGTAAACAAGGGAAAAGCACAATCTGAATTTTTTTTT
>NW_021302551.1:0-1093 GCF_002162155.2 Triticum dicoccoides
CTCTTGTTTCCCCACACATACGGACTCTAAAAATAGCCTATACTTATGTATTTCGAAATTACATGGGCCTGGCCCAATAATAAGGTGACGCAGCACCTAAAATAGCCTCGGGACGAAATTTATGAAGTGGCATCTTGTATATTTCGTCCAAGGCTTCATGCACACATTATGGTGGCTTCAAAGTCCTGAAATCATCACTTGTAACTCCGTTCTTGTTCCCCTTGCGCATGCCATCATCTCCATGCTTGTTCTTGCTCCAATGTTCATCCTTCTCCAAGCTAGGCCCTTCATTTGTAAGCAAAACAAATGTATCCAATTTAGGCAGCATCATATTCTCATGAACATTAGAATCATTACCAAGAAACGAAAGTACCTGATAATTTAGTTGGCGTGCACGAGCTCTAGTAATTGGTCCAGTATGGCGCAGGGGCTGTGGGTGTAACAATTGTATTGATGTCCTCATCATCCTCCCCTTCTTGAAATGAAGTCGTCCCCGACGGAAGTTCATCTTCCTCACCCACATAATGCTTCAAATCTGCCATGTTAAAAGTGGGACTAACCCCAAAATCTATCCATAAAATCATCTTCACTTTCTTCTAAAGAGGAATGCAACAAGGTAGTTTGTAAATCATCATAATATTTTGTTACAGTTTCACTACCTTGTTTTAAGTGTTGCAACTTCTTAATCATGTCACGAGTATAATAAGCAGGGACGAAAGTATGTCGCATGACAAGTTTCAAATCATCCCAAGTAGTAGGTATATAATCAGGATGTAACCGACAATATTCACTCCACCAAACCAAAGCATAACCAGTGAAAGAACCAACCGCAACCTTAACCTTTTTATGTTCATCGAAATTATGGGAAGCAAATATATTTTTTATGTCGAACTCCCATTCAATATATAAAGCAGGTTTAAAACGGCCATTAAATGGTGGTATAGATACATTAACCTGATCATGTGCATTTGGATGTTTGTGCACCTCTCGTGACGGTTGTGGTATTTGCAAAGGTGGTGACACGTCTCCCGCGATCGACAAAGCCCATGAATTGACTCTGGATCCTGTCATGATTAGTAGAACAAGAAACAAA
>NW_021302552.1:0-1369 GCF_002162155.2 Triticum dicoccoides
ATCCAATAGGGTGCAACTATGATGTTCGGACACACCATCACACTATGGTGTTCCAGGCGGTATTAATCGCGAAACAATTTCCACAATGTCTTAATTGTGTGCCAAAACTCGTAACTCAGATATTCATCTCTATGATCATATCATAGACATTATATCCTCTTGTCACAATGATCTTCTACTTCACTCTGAAATTACTTGAACCATTCAATAATTCAGACTTGTGTTTCATCAAGTAAACATTCTCAACATCTACTCGAATCATCTGTGAAGTAAGAACATAACGATATTCACTGCATGCCTCAGCACTTATTGGACTGCACACATCAAAATGTGTTACTTCCAACAAGTTGCTATCTTGTTCCATCTTACTGAAAATGAGGCTTTTCAGTCATCTTGCCCATGTGGTATGATTTGCATATCTCAAGTGATTCAAAATCAAGTGAGTCCGAACGATCCATTTGCATGGAGTTTCTTCATGCATATACACCAATAGACATGGTTCGCATGTCTCAAACTTTTCAAAAACGAGTGAGCCCAAAGATCCATCAATATGGAGCTTCTTCATGCGTTTTAAACCAATATGACTTACATGGCAGTGCCACCAGTAAGTGGTACTATCATTACTATCTTTTGGCATGAAAATGTGTATCACTACGATCGAGATTTAATAAACCATTCATTTTAGGTGTAAGACCATTGAAGGTATTATTCAAATAAACAGAGTAACCATTATTCTCCTTAAATGAATAACTGTATTGCGATAGACGTAATCCAATCATGTCTATGCTCAACGCAAACACCAAATAACAATTATTTAGGTTTAACACCAATCTCTTTGGTAGAGGGAGCGTGCGATGCTTGATCACATCAAGCTTGGAAAAACTTCCAACACATATCGTCAGCTCACCTTTAGCTAGTCTCCGTTTATTCCGTAGCCTTTTGTTTCGAGTTACTAACACTTAGCAACCGAACCGGTATCTAATACCCTGGTGCTACTAGGAGTACTAGCAAAGTACACATTAACACAATGTATATCCAATATACTTCTATCGACCTTGCCAGCCTTCTTATCTACCAAGTATCTAGGGTAATTCTACTCTAGTGGTTGTTCCCCTTATTACAGAAGCACTTAGTCTCGGGTTTGGGTTCAACCTTGGGTTTCTTCACTTGAGCAGCAGCTGAATTGCCGTTTCATGAAGTATCCCTTTGTTCCCTTGCCCTTCTTGAAACTAGTGGTTTCACCAACCATCAACAATTGATACTCCTTCTTGATTTCTACTTTCGCGGTGTCAAACATCGTGAATACCTCAAGGATCATCTTATTTATCCCTGATATGTTATAGTTCATCACGAAGCTCTAGCAGCTTGG
>NW_021302553.1:0-1008 GCF_002162155.2 Triticum dicoccoides
TATCAATTGATAGTCAAGAGTATGCGTGCGTTCGTTCATCGATGCCTATGACTCTTGTGGTCTGTCAAGCCATTCTATTCCGGAATGACTAGGAGAAACAAACTCCAGTACCTCTTCCATATCTAGGATTGGGTCAAAGTAGTTGTATTCCGCAGATCAAATGCCAATCCAGCTTTTGGTTCTGCTCTACCTTGGAGTATTACATATTTTATATCGAGATTGTTATAGGAATTGCACACCATCCCATGAACTCTTGGTACAGTGATACTTCTTGCCATCACTGTTCATTCCTCGGCCCTCGTGTTGATGCAACCGGAATACCGACAAATGAATTGTGATGTGTGAAATCAATACTGCTAGCAACTCTGTTGCTTGGTAGTTAAAGGATAATAATTTCATTCTTAGTATGTTGGTTTTCGAATCATCCTTCTAAGACTGATCGTGCTACCTAGTCCTTATTCGGTGCACCCTTCGATTGATGAGTTAGGATCTTGTCAAGTCCCCACTCATTTGATCATATCGTCTTGCCCTCAAAAGCAAGATTGTTCTCGAGCTTAGTAACATACCGGTGGCTCGTGACTTTCCAAATATCTTCTTGGAGGTGTTACCGGGTTGTCACCTGACCGCTATGTTGAGTTCGTGATCAAGTTGGTTTCTTGTGAACCACCTTCTCTCCAAGAATCGGTGTTAGATATCCCTGAGCTAGTTGGTTAAGCTAAACGACAACTTGGAGGGTTGGAAGATAAAAGCTTGCCTGACTTAGTTCGTTCCAAAGGGATATTCTTGTGTAGTGTGTGTTGAAGAAAGATGATATCTTCATCGATTGGTCCTTGTGATCAGTTGCTGGACCTATTGTCTTATCAATCCTTTGATTTGAGTGTGGGCTATCGTCAAATCAAATCAGTACCAACGATGTTCGTAATGTTGTCTTACTCGTGGTTGATCCCTCGAGCATACACCATTATATCCTTTGGGTCTGACCAATGCTATCACCGTGTTCACTTAACT
>NW_021302554.1:0-1348 GCF_002162155.2 Triticum dicoccoides
GTGGCCTCACCGCTGTCGCCTCCGGCGGCCGGCCTCGCCGTGCCCTGCTATCGCCGGCGCCCCCCTGGTGGCCCTGATGGGCGCGTGCCCGCACCCGCGCCCGACCCGCAAGGCCTCTGTGCCTATGACAAACGGGGCCCTCGCCCCAGAACAAAAAAAAATAAAAAAATAAAAATAAATAAATAATAAATAATAAAATAAATAAAAAGAATAAATATAATTAATAAAATTAAAATGATTTAATAATATTATTAATTAGTTAATTAATTAATTAAGTTAATTAATCCGGTTTAATTAAATTAATTAACTAGTTAAGTTTAATTAAACTGTAATTAGATTAACCTAAACCCTAATTAATTTAATTAGAGAATGACAGGTGGGTCCCACTGGACCCACATGTCAGGGTTGACTCGGTCAACCCCTGTTGACTGCTGACGTCAGCATGACATCATGCTGACGTCATAAATACATTTTTTTTCGAATTAATTAAATAAATAATTAAATTCCAAAATTGTTAAAATCTTTTAAAAATCATATCTTTTAATCCGTAACTCGGATTAAAATATTTTCAACATGAAAGTTGCTCAGAACGACGTAACGATTTCGGATACGCAGTCCGTTCGTCCGCCACACACCCCTAACCTATCGAACCCGCAACTTTCCCCCTCCGGCTCCTCTGCCCGAGAACACGAAACACCGGGAATACTTTCCCGGATGTTTTCCCCCCTTCACCGGTATCACCTACTACCGCGTTAGGGCACACCGAACACCGCGTATTGCCTTGATATATTTTGTGGTGCTTTGTTTGCTCTGTATTCATTATTTCTTCCCCCTCTTCTCTCCGGTAGACTACGAGACCGACGCTGCTGCTGACCAGTTCGACTACGGAGTTGACGACCCCTCCTTCTTGCCAGAGCAACCAGGCAAGCCCCCCCTTGATCACCAGATATCGCCTATTCTCCTCTATACTGCTTGCATTAGAGTAGTGTAGCATGTTACTGCTTTCCGTTAATCCTATTCTGATGCATAGCCTGTCATTGCTGCTACAGTCATTGATACCTTACCCGCAATCCTAAATGCTTAGTATAGGATGCTAGTTTATCATCATTGGCCCTACATTCTTGTCAGTCTGCCTTGCTATACTATCGGGCCGTGATCACATTGGGAGGTGATCACGGGTATATACTATACATACATACATACTATACAGATGGTGACTAAAGTCGGGTCAGCTCATTGAGTACCCGCAAGTGATTCTGACGAGGGGGCTGAAAGGACAGGTGGCTCCATCCCGGTAGAGGTGGGCCTGGGTTCCCGACGGCCCTCGACTGTTACTTTGTGGCGGAGC
>NW_021302555.1:0-1119 GCF_002162155.2 Triticum dicoccoides
CCCCCTTCCCCTAGTCCTATTAGGACTAGGAGAGGTGGCCGGCCACCCTTCTCCTCTTTCCCCCTTTGGGGATTCCTAGTTGGAATAGGATTGGAGGGGAGTCCTACTCCCGGTAGGAGTAGGACTCCTCCTGCGCCACCTCCTCCTGGCCGGCGCCTCCTCCCCCCCTTGGCTCCTTTATATACGGAGGCAGGGGCACCTCTAAACACACAAGTTGACACAAGTTGATCCACGTGATCGATTCCTTAGCCGTGTGCGGTGCCCCCTGCCACCATATTCCTCGATAATACTGTAGCGGAGTTTAGGTGAAGCCCTGCTGCTGTAGTTCATCAAGATCGTCACCACGCCGTCGTGCTGACGAAACTCTTCCCCGACACTTTGCTGGATCGGAGTCCGGGGATCGTCATCGAGCTGAACGTGTGCTCGAACTCGGAGGTGCCGTAGTTTCGGTGCTTGATCGGTTGGATCGTGAAGACGTACAACTACTTCCTCTACGTCGTGTCATCGCTTCCGCAGTCGGTCTGCGTTGGGTACGTAGACAACACTCTCCTCTCGTTGCTATGCATCACATGATCCTGTGTGCACGTAGGAAATTTTTTGAAATTACTACGAAACCCTACAGTGGCATCCGAGCCTGGTTATTGATGTTGATGTTATATGCACGAGTAGAACACAAGTGAGTTGTGGACGATACAAGTCATACTGCCTACCAGCATGTCATATTTTGGTTCGGCGGTATTGTTGGACGAGACGACCCAGACCAACCTTACGCGTACGCTTACGCGAGACCGGTTCCCTCGACGTGCTTTGCACAGAGATGGCTTGCGGGCGACTGTCTCTCCAACTTTAGTTGAACCAAGTATGGCTACGCCCGGTCCTTGCGAAGGTTAAAACGGAGTCTATTTGACAAACTATCATTGTGGTTTTGATGCGTAGGTGAGATTGGTTCTTACTTAAGCCCGTAGCAGCCACGTAAAAAATTGCAACAACAAAGTAGAGGACGTCTAACTTGTTTTTGCAGGGCATGTTGTGATGTGATATGGTCAAGGCATGATGCTGAATTTTATTGTATGAGATGATCATGTTTTGTAACCAAGTTATCGGCAACTGGCAGGAGCC
>NW_021302556.1:0-1692 GCF_002162155.2 Triticum dicoccoides
AAAAAAAAAAGGTGACCACATCATGTCACATGCCTTGAGATTACTTCGGAATGGTAGGTGCAGATGTGTCATACTTGTATCTGACTCCCTGAATATATATAACATTTTTTCTCAGAAGTGTCCTATTTGTCTCCTCGGAACCATATACCAATAGCTCACAATAAAGCCATGACGGGAGCTCGCTCATGCTGCCCCAACAAACCATTGTAGACTTACAGTTATAGTTCCATGCCTAGAGGAAAATGGAAGACATGGATCACACATTTGTCGCGTGTCAGCCGTCACATACCAACACTCCTGCAGTGTCTTATGTACCGGCTGGTGAGTGGGTCAGCGACATAGTTTGATTTAAAAAATAATAATACACCTTATAGTTTGGAGCGCACGCATGCAGTAATTAGCAACTGCTAAGTTGCAGTTAGGATTTATCAGATACCTTAACAACTGCATGTTGCAGTTTAATCTATCTGAAAGAACGTAATTGCTCTTGGTATGAATACCCCATATCACTGAGAATCGCTGAGAGTTGATTCGACTTGGTTACCACTACAGTGTTGGGGTGCAGGAGCAGAAACGGAGTGACCTAGTTCAGTTTGGCATGCCTGAAGAAATCAGCCATGAACTCGCTCGCCGTAGCACACCCAACTCAAGAACTAACCAGCCTTATCTAGGTCAACAAATCAGCAAAATTAAACAGAATATTTCTTTGAAGTTTAGGGGAACTCATATGATTGGCAGATATAAAGAAACTATTGTCAAATAGACGTTCTGATGCGTGCATACATACTGTAGGGTTTTGAATCATTGGTCGACAATGTTAACTAATCCAGTTCATTTGGGGTTTGCTTAATTCGAGATCGATGTATAGTCATGGAAGAAACGTAGGTGTTTAATCAGTGTGCCGTATATTATACAAGTATTCGACACCAGCAGCTACCATAAGTTTTCCATCCTTGTGCCAGGATCTACCAACAATAAGTGACCATATCATGTCCCTCAAAAAAACAAAAAATGACCACCTCATGTCACATGCCCTAAGATTACCTCCAAATGGTAGGTGCATATGTATCACACTTGTATCTGGCTCGCTCAATATATATAACATTTTTTCCTCAGAAGTGTCCTATTTGTTTCGTCGGAACCATACATCTAGCTCACAATAAAGCCATCAGGCAATTCTATGCGTAGAGGAAAATGCAAGACGTGGATCACAAATTTGTGGCGAGTCAGCGGTGACATAGGCTTCAGAGGCATCAGGAATTCCACACTATGCGCTAATACCAACGTTCCTGCAGTGTCTTAAGTACGGGCTGGTGCGGGGGTCAGTGACATAGTGACCTGCGACCACCTTGCTAACTTTCATCTTCACTCATCGTCAACCTGCACACATGCAACACTGGTTGGCACCGGTGGAAGCACAGAAATACTATTTTGAGCTGCATAATCTGTCCTATCACTCTCTGCTTTGTGTAGAAAAACCTGATCGGATGATGAATCTCGACTCGTCGGAGTTCGCAAAAGAGATAGAACGTTCCAGAAGATGGATGTATGATGGGGTCGACGCTTGACCCCAGTTCATCGTGGCTCTCTCTTTCTCTGTACACTCCTCTCTTTGGCACAAACCAAGGAAGAAAGGAAGAAGAAGAAGACACAAAACACGGTGGTGTTTTTTCGGTGCATCAATGCCCGCCG
>NW_021302557.1:0-779 GCF_002162155.2 Triticum dicoccoides
AAGTTGTATCCAAGGTATTCAGCAAGCATCACTTTATCCATGCGTTGATCCTTTGAGATAGCAACTCTGCCTAGGCCCAATACCTTGCTTTTACAAGTGTCAGCGAATGTGATGTGGCTTTTAGTAGATGGACATAGGGTTGAATCCATGGGAAGACTTCGATCACCAGTCATGTGGTTAGTGCATCCACTGTCCATTATCCATTTAGTGGCTTTCAAAGTCGTACCCTACAGTGCAGTTAGCGGGATAGGCTTCACCAAGAGTATTGTGAAGCAGAAACATACACTACAAAAAAAGACACATCCGTGACATTTTGGGTGGAACGAATTTTTTTCTGTCATACTTATGACACTTCTATGACAATAATTGTGACAAAATCCCGTATCATCATAGATGTGGTGGGCTTCTACTTCTATGAAAAAAAATCATGACAGAAAATGGCTTTTCGTCCTGGGCGGGCCGGAGACGCAACTGCATGACATTCTTTGGGCCGTCCATGACAGAAAAAGGCATGGTAGAAGCGAGGGCGAGAAATTTTTTGGCGAATTCCCAGTTATGGTGGGTGGTCGGGGGCCGAGCTATGCGCGTTTCTCTCGTACACACACGCGCGTGTGTGCGAGGCATTGGGCTCTAACTGAACCCGAGCGAGGCGTTGGGCTCTAACTGAACCCGAGCGATTGCACTGCAGGCTACGCGTTACTGAACCCGAGCGATCGATCGATGGCTGTTAACTGAACCCGATCGAGCAATTCCTTTGCTACTGCTGCTAACTGAAGCCG
>NW_021302558.1:0-1061 GCF_002162155.2 Triticum dicoccoides
AAGCTTTGATCTATATGTTGTCATCAATTACCAAAAAGGGGGAGATTGAAAGTGCAACTATCCCTGGGTGGTTTTGGTAATTCCTAACAACATATAGCTCATTGAGCTAACATTATTCCAATATTAATATTTCAGGAAAAGCTCAATGAATGGCATGGCATGGATGAGGAAAGTGGATCCCTCAAAATTCTAAGGACAAAAAATTTGGCTCAAGCTTGAAGCTCAAGACTCTACATTTTATATTTTAGTGATCCAAGATCACATTGAGTCTATAGGAAAAGCCAATACTATCAAGGAGGGATGAGGTGTTGCTTAATGGCTTGCTTGCTCAAAGTGCTTAGTGATATGCTCCAAAACCCTCAACTACCTTCCCACATCCACATATGACCTAAACCAAAAGTCAAACTCGGCCCCACCGATTCTTTCTATCCGGCGCCACCGAGTTTCAAATGTCATAGCCACTACCACAAACCCTAGCAATTCGGTTTCACCGATAGGGATCTCGGTCTCACCGAGATGGGATTGTAATCTCTCTGTTTCCCTTTGTAACATTTCGGTCTTACCGAGATGAGCGATCGGTCCCACCGAGATTGCAATGTAGACTCTCTGTTTACCTTTTGTAACATTTTGGTCTCACCGAGATGAGCGAATCGGTCCCATCGAGTTTACCTGACCAACTCTCTAGTTAGCTTATTACCAAAATCGGTCCCATCGAGTTTGTGTAATCGGTCACACCGAGATTACGTTGCGCCCTAACCCTAACCATATCGGTCCTACCGAGTTGCATCTCAGTCCCACCGAAAATCCTAACGGTCACTAGGTTTGCTTAATCGGTCCGACCGAGTTTAGCCATTCGGTCCCACCGAGTTTGGCAAATTGTGTGTAACGGTTAGATTATGTGTGGAGGCTATATATACCCCTCCACCCACTCTTCATTCGTGGAGAGAGCCATCAGAACATACCTACACTTCCAATACACATTTTCTAAGAGAGAACCACCTACACTTGTGTTGAGGTCAAGATATTCCATTCCAACCATATGAATCTTGATCTCTAGCCTT
>NW_021302559.1:0-1346 GCF_002162155.2 Triticum dicoccoides
ATTTGATGTGTACCCTTCAAAAACTATAACACAACTAATTAACTTGAACTTCCTGGATATGAACATCAACTGCCCCCGCGTCGCTCCCATGTGGGCGACTCGGGAGGCAGCCTGAATCCTAGCCGCCGCCACCAAAAATCTATTGTTCCTGTTTGCCGCTATCGGAAGACACCGACGAAGCCATGTGGCCGACGATGCGACGGGGACCTTGCTCGCTGCAGGGATGGCTCTTGGGTTGTTCCGATGGGTGTACTACTCTAGTACAAATTTCTGGAATGAATCAATTGCTACCTAGAGGCTAGCTTTTCACTTCAGTTCATCGAGCTAGCAGAAGCTTCATAATCCTCTTCACCGCGGAATCTGACACCCAAAAAAATTGGATCGGTGCGACTCGAGCGGCGGCTCCACGGGGAAACCCACAGTGGGCACACGGGGAGACCCTTAATCACCGTTTTCACAACTTGAATGTGGGAAGGAACG
This sequence comes from Triticum dicoccoides, assembly GCF_002162155.2. Taxonomy (NCBI): domain Eukaryota; kingdom Viridiplantae; phylum Streptophyta; class Magnoliopsida; order Poales; family Poaceae; genus Triticum; species Triticum dicoccoides. The sequence continues at coordinate 481 of NW_021302559.1, forward strand.
ATGGTGGGTGTGTGATACGGAGCTAGGGATGAATACTTACATTTGATCTCCATTGGCATCTTTGTTCAAACCAGGGGCACAACAGGTACAATTTTCATTTCCTTCTATGCATGCATGCTGTTTTCTATTGCTTTTTGTTCAACTGCTTTCCATTTTTACGGAGTAAACTAGATCCGGTTAGCACATATGTACCTATATATGTTGTGAAATTTTTTATGCATTGTTTTCATACAAATTATTGGCATATACCCGGGTCTAGTGGTAGAATAATACCCTACCACAGTACAGACCCGGGTTCGATTTCCGGCTAGTGCACTCTTTTATTTATACTTATATTTAAAATATTTTTGTCCAAACAAAATAAGGTCCTTCATATCATCAACCATTCCATTTCCGAATAAGCCGAACTGCAAGTAGCCCTCGATGAGGTAAGATCAGAACTTGGCGAGATCTCACGTTGCGCTTGCTCCAACAGTTGGGCGTCGTCATCCCACTTGTCCCGGTAGCTGTCCGGCTGGTCCCTCACCCTGCCTCTCGCCGCGACATAGATCTCCTTCCTCCACTCCTCGATCCTCTCCAGCCCGCACCGCTCAACCAGCCAATCCTCGTACTCGAATGTGCCTACGCCCAGGTCGTGGGTGAACCTCTTTGAGTGTCCGCGGGCCTCCATGTCTGAGTAGAAGGACGCCACGTCCTGCGTCATCTGCTCTGACGACGGGAGCTCGATCCTCCCCGACAGAACCCCGGCCACCCAGCTGCTCTGGAGCTGGAACACCGGGAAAAGGAATCCCTTGAATGGCAGTCCGACGAAGGAGATGCTAGGGGCCAGCCGCGGCGGGAACACGTGCTTGTACAGCGGGCCGACG
>NW_021302560.1:0-813 GCF_002162155.2 Triticum dicoccoides
GGGCTGCAGCTAAGCCCCCGAGTGAGAGGTTTGCTCTCCACTCGGAAGGATTTTGAAAACTTAGGCGAGCACTGGGCTGCAGCTAAGCCCCCGAGTGAGAGGTTTGCTCTTCACTCGGTAGGATTTTGAAAACTTAGGCGAGCACTGGGCTGCAGCTAAGCCCCCGAGTGAGAGGTTTGCTCTTCACTCGGTAGGATTTTGAAAACTTAGGCGAGCACTGGGCTGCAGCTAAGCCCCCGAGTGAGAGGTTTGCTCTCCACTCGGAAGGATTGTGATAACTTAGGCGAGTACTTGGACTGCAGCTAAGCCTCCGAGTGGAAGTCTGGCTTACCACTCGGTAGGATTTTTACAAACTTAGGCGAAACGGATTCGCGGCTAAGTCACCCACTGAGGGAAAATTTTATTGGACAAAATAAAAAGTGACAAAAATTATGGAGGAACTATGACACTATTATTTTGAGGTCCATGAACTACAGAAGTACTTTATTGCAACTCATCCGAGTGATTAAACTTAAGTGTAAAATGGGCGGAGTAGTTCCGCGTTCCAAGCTCGGGGCTCGTCGATATTATGTTCGACGTTGTAAAGACGGTACGCCCCGTTGTGGAGAACTTTGGTGACGATGAAGGGTCCTTCCCAAGAAGGAGCAAGCTTGTGTTGTTTCTTCTGATCCACTCGGAGAACTAAATCTCCTTCCTGGAAGGCTCGACCCCTCACATTTCTGGCGTGGAAACGGCGCAAATCTTGTTGGTAGATGGTCGACCGGATCAGAGCCATCTCCCTTTCTTCCTCTAAAAGGTCGACTGCGTCCTGCC
>NW_021302561.1:0-1004 GCF_002162155.2 Triticum dicoccoides
GTGAGCTGTGAAACGATTCCACATTTCTTTAAGTGTGTACCAAATTCGTGACTTAAGTATTCTCCTCCACGATCTGATCGTAAGAATTTTATCTTTCGGTCACGTTGATTCTCCACCTCATTCTGAAATTCCTTGAACTTTTCAAAGGTCTCAGACTTGTGTTTCATTAAGTAGACATACCCATATCTACTCAAGTCATCTGTGAGAGTGAGAACATAACGATATCCTCCGCGAGCCTCAACGCTCATTGGACCGCACACATCGGTATGTATGATTTCCAACAAGTTGGTTGCTCGCTCCATTGTTCCGGAGAACGGAGTCTTGGTCATTTTGCCCAAGAGGCATGGTTCGCACGTGTCAAACGATTCATAATCAAGAGACTCTAAAAGTCCATCGGCATGGAGCTTCTTCATGCGCTTGACACCAATCTGACCAAGGCGGCAGTGCCACAAGTATGTGGGACTATCGTTATCAACTTTAAATCTTTTGGCATCTACACTATGAACATGTGTAATATTACGCTCGAGATTCATTAAGAATAAACCATTGACCATCGGAGCATGACCATAAAACATATCTCTCATATAAATCGAACAACTATTATTCTCAGACTTAAATGAGTAGCCATCTCGTATTAAACGAGATCCTGATACAATGTTCATGCTCAAACTTGGCACTAAATAACAATTATTAAGGTTCAAAACTAATCCCGTAGGTAAATGTAGAGGCAGCGTGCCGACGGCGATCACATCGACTCTGGAACCATTCCCGACGCGCATCGTCACCTCGTCCTTTGCCAGTCTCCGTTTATTCCGCAGCTCCTGCTGTGAGTTACAAATATGAGCAACGGCACCGGTATCAAATACCCAGGAGTTACTACGATTACTGGTAAGGTACACATCAATCACATGTATATCAAATATACCTTTGGTGTTGCCGGCCTTCTTATCCGCTAAGTATTTGGGGCAGTTCCGCTTCCAGTGACCCTTCCCCTTGCAATAAAA
>NW_021302562.1:0-2171 GCF_002162155.2 Triticum dicoccoides
GATTGACGAACCCCGGGGGTGCGTTTATGTGTCGGTCATCAACACTCACAATTTTGGCCAATTCTGGCCGTCTCGTGGACTATTACTCGCTGTTTTGGGGTCCCGGAGTGATTTCCACGATTGACGAACCTCTTGGTGCGTTTACATGTCGGTCATCAACACTCGCAGGTTTTGTTGATTCCGACCCGTTTCGTGGACTATTACTCACCGTTTTGGGGTCACAAAGAGATTTCCATTTTTGTCGAACCCCAAGGTGTGCTTGCGTGTTGGTCGTCAAGACTCGCAGTTTTGGCCGATTTTGGCCCGTTTTTGAACTATTACACAGTTTTGGCATCCCGAAGTGATTTCCACGATTGACAAACCCTACGGTGCGCTTACGTGTCGGTCATCAACAATCGCGGTTTTGGCCGATTCTGGTCCGTTTGGTGCACTATTACTCACCGTTTTGGGGTCCTAGAGCGATTTACACGATTTGCGGTCCCCGGGGTGCTTTTATGTGTCGGCTATCAACACTCACCATTTTGCCCAATTCTGGTCCATCTCGTGGACTATTACTCACTGTTTTGGGGTCCCAGAGCAATTTCCACGATTCACGATCCCGGGGGTGCGTTTACGTGCCCGTCGTCAACACTCATAGTTCTGGCCAATTCTGACCCGTTTCATGGACTATTACTCACCTTTTTGGGGTCCCGAAGCGATTTCCATAGTTGTTGAACCCAAAGATGCACTTACGTGTCGTTCATCAACACTCGTAGTTTTGGCCGATTCTGTCCCGTTTTGTGGACTATTACTCGCTGTTTCGGGTCCCGGAGGGATTTCCACGATTGACGAACCCCTGGTGCGTTTATGTTTCGGTCATCAACAATCGCGGTTTTTGTCGATTCTGTCCCTTTCGTGGACTATTACTCACCGTTTTGGGGTCCTAAAGCGATTTCCATTGCTGTCGAACCCCAAGGTGTGCTTACGCTTTGGTCGTCAAGGCTCGCAGTTTTGGCCGATTCTGGCCCGTTTCTTGGACTATTACTCAGTTTTGGGGTCCAGAAGTGATTTCCACGATTGACGAACCCCGGGGGTGCGCTTATGTGTCGGTCATCAACACTCACAATTTTGGCCAATTCTGGCCGTCTCATGGACTATTACTCGCTGTTTTGGGGTCCCGGAGTGATTTCCACGATTGACGAACCTCTTGGTGCGTTTACATGTCGGTCATCAACACTCGCAGGTTTTGTTGATTCCGACCCGTTTCGTGGACTATTACTCACCGTTTAGGGGTCACAAAGAGATTTCCATTTTTGTCGAACCGCAAGGTGTGCTTGCGTGTTGGTCGTCAAGACTCGCAGTTTTGGCCGATTTTGGCCCGTTTTTGAACTATTACACAGTTTTGGCATCCCGAAGTGATTTCCACGATTGACAAACCCTACGGTGCGCTTACGTGTCGGTCATCAACAATCGCGGTTTTGGCCGATTCTGGTCCGTTTGGTGCACTATTACTCACCGTTTTGGGGTCCTAGAGCGATTTACACGATTTGCGGTCCCCGGGGTGCTTTTATGTGTCGGCTATCAACACTCACCATTTTGCCCAATTCTGGTCCGTCTCGTGGACTATTACTCACTGTTTTGGGGTCCCAGAGCGATTTCCACGATTCACGATCCCGGGGGTGCGTTTACGTGCCCGTCGTCAACACTCATAGTTCTGGCCAATTCTGACCCGTTTCATGGACTATTACTCACCTTTTTGGGGTCCCGAAGCGATTTCCATAGTTGTTGAACCCAAAGATGCACTTACGTGTCGTTCATCAACACTCGCAGTTTTGGCCGATTCTGTCCCGTTTTGTGGACTATTACTCGCTGTTTCGGGTCCCGGAGGGATTTCCACGATTGACGAACCCCTGGTGCGTTTATGTTTCGGTCATCAACAATCGCGGTTTTTGTCGATTCTGTCCCTTTCGTGGACTATTACTCACCGTTTTGGGGTCCTAAAGCGATTTCCATTGCTGTCGAACCCCAAGGTGTGCTTACGTGTTGGTCGTCAAGTCTCACAGTTTTGGCCGATTCTGGCCCGTTTCTTGGACTATTACTCAGTTTTGGGGTCCAGAAGTGATTTCCATGATTGACGAACCCCGGGGGTGCATTTATGTGTCGGTCATCAACACTCACAATTTTGGCCAATT
>NW_021302563.1:0-1298 GCF_002162155.2 Triticum dicoccoides
AACCAGAGGAAAAGGATTTTGCAAATGCATCAGACTATTTAGAAACCTGGAATGACTCGGACAGCATAACGACTGTAAATGCTCAGAAAGGATTTGAGACATTCGCAAAAAAGGTGGCATAACCACTCAGAAGCACGATATCAAGGTTTCGAGATCAATAATTAACATACAGAAGTACTAGGAACTGAAACGAGGCTTAAGTCCAACAATCTATAAGTCTACGGATTAGTAACACGTGATCCTGATAGATAGATGAGAAGACCTAGTTCCTTAACCCCGTAGGAAAGATAAGATGACTCAGATCAGAAGGGCATGAGGTATAAGGAGTAAAAGGAGCCTTACGTTCCATCCCACAATCAATTCCCCTACATATAACTAAGAATTTCTAGACTCAACTTCGACCAGTTTGGCTTGGTAATCCTACAGGCAGTCAAGCTCTGATACCAACGCTGTCAGGACCCCGACTCAATGCCACATCGATCTAGCATGTAACACCTCATATCACTTTGCGGCCTCACGCACGGTATTCCCACGGGTGTCGCCTTACCTTTGCCTGGGACCGTTTGCGCCTTTTGGCACACGTATATGACAGTGTCGCTAGCATCCATATGATAAGGAGCCCGGGCTGACATGGCTAGTCGTAAACCCAAAGTGGCACAAACTTACAGGGACAGGCATCCATGACCCAACATCGAACGTGTCGGTCATCAGCGAGTGAATCCAGGCTGTAGCACTGGGCTAGCAGGACTCCGGTGAACCGGGCTGTAGCGGGCTAACAGGACTCCGGTATTCATCGCGTGACATTTCCCCGAAGGGAGAGACACAGGAACGAAGAAGGACACATGCCGGCCAGCCTAAGTGTTCCGGAGCAGTAGCAAGCTACCATGGCTCGGTGGAAAACACTAGGAGACATTTCCCGGTAAGAGAGGCTACTAAAGATAAACAACTAGATGGTCAGATCCCACACATACCAAGCATTTCAATAGCATACACACAATATGCTCGATATGTGCAAATACAACATGGCATCACAACATGACTCTACGACTCAAGTAATTTATTCAATAGGCTCCGAGGAGCGAGATATTACAAACATGGGTCTCATGACCCAACAATCAGAGCATACAAATCAAAGCACAAGCGGAAGCTATCATGTCTGAGTACAGACATCTATAAATGAAAAAGGCTGAGAAGCCTGACTATCTACCAGATCCTGCCGAGGGCACAAGATCGTAGCTGAGGTATCAAGCTAAACGTCGAAGTCCACGTGGAACTACTAGCGAGACCGAAGTCTCTCT
>NW_021302564.1:0-1024 GCF_002162155.2 Triticum dicoccoides
CACATCCGTTGTTGTCAGGACTACATCACCTCCACCATGTGACACATCGCCCCCGAGAGTGGCTACATCATCTGAGTTGATCATAAGAGGTAATGACAAAGGTACTGATCTTCCATCTCTACATGAGAATGATGAATGCCTTGTCAATTTGAATGCACCATCTGATGAGCAACACACTACTTTGATCACACCACCTATTTTAGAGGACTACGTTGATAATTTGACTTTGCCATGTGATCAAACAACTGAAATACCAACAATTTTGAGTGCACCCATTGAATTAACTATTGATGCAAAAGAACCAATGTTTAATCATTTTGATATGACCTCTAATCTTGGTGATGATTCTGTGTTGAATGACGTATTGAATGTTTGCTTATTTAAGCATGTTGTAGCATGTAAATTTGATGCAAGTAAGGTTTATTCACCAATGTTGGGATGGTTTAATGATGAACATTGTCAATCTTTTGAAATGAATAAGAGCTTCACTTATATGTGCAAACTGAGTTGCAATATTTTCATGCTTTCTACTTCTTGTGCTAATTTTTTGGCTTTAGATTTTATGAACTATGCAAGTTACTCATCTATTCATGTGTCATATATGCACAAATCAAGGGAAGTAAAAATGGATGACATATACATATACAACATGTACACCTTGTCTCTTTTGTTAGCCACATTTCAGATTAAGCAACGCCGAGGACGGCTTTATTTTCAAGAAGGGGAGGATGATGAGGACATGACTACCTTGGATATGACCAAAAATATTGCATATATGCATATTTGTCAGGTGATTTCTAGTGCAAACTATTCAATAATCTATTTATGTTATCCAGAACAAAAATACTTCACACACTTTTGTGTTTTGTCTAATTGCAGGTGTATGGGACATTTGTACAATCCACATATGAAGATAAGGAAGAAAGAGATGTTTATTTGCTGTCCAAGAAGTTCTCTCACGTCACTTTTGGCCCAAGAGAAGATAGAGTCCAAGTCTCTCACGTTCTGGATTCAGATTCGGACT
>NW_021302565.1:0-1041 GCF_002162155.2 Triticum dicoccoides
TTAAATAGGGCACCATCAAAATCCGTTGAGACGACGCCTTATGAACTGTGGTTTGGCAAGAAACCAAAGTTGTCGTTTCTTAAAGTTTGGGGCTGTGATGCTTATGTGAAAAAGCTTCAACCTGATAAGCTCGAACCCAAATCGGAGAAATGTGTCTTCATAGGATACCCAAAGGAAACTGTTGGGTACACCTTCTATCACAGATCCGAAGGCAAGACATTCGTTGCTAAGAATGGATCATTTCTAGAGAAGGAGTTTCTCTCGAAAGAAGTGAGTGGGAGGAAAGTAGAACTTGATGAGGTAACTGTACCTGCTCCCTTACTGGAAAGTAGTTCATCACAGAAAACTGTTTCAGTGACACCTACACCAGTTAGTGAGGAAGCCAATGATAATGATCATGAAACTTCAGATCAAGATACTACTGAACCTCATAGATCAACCAGAGTAAGATCCGCGCCAGAGTGGTACGGTAATCCTGTTCTGGAAGTCATGCTACTAGATCATGATGAACCTACGAACTATGAAGAAGCGATGGTGAGCCCAGATTCCGCAAAGTGGCTTGAAGCCACGAAATCTGAGATGGGATCCATGTATGAGAACAAAGTATGGACTTTGGTTGACTTGCCCGATGATCGGCAAGCAATTGAGAATAAATGGATCTTTAAGAAGAAGACTGACGCTGATGGTAATGTTACTGTCTACAAAGCTCGACTTGTCGCAAAAGGTTTTCGGCAAGTTCAAGGGATTGACTACGATGAGACCTTCTCACCCGTAGCGATGCTTAAGTCCGTCCGAATCATGTTAGCAATTGCCGCATTTTATGATTATGAAATTTGGCAGATGGATGTCAAAACTGCATTCCTGAATGGATTTCTGGAAGAAGAGTTGTATATGATGCAACCAGAAGGTTTTGTCGATCCAAAGGGAGCTAACAAAGTGTGCAAGCTCCAGCGATCCATTTATGGACTGGTGCAAGCCTCTCGGAGTTGGAATAAACGTTTTGATAGTGTGATCAAAGCATTTGGTTTTATACAGACTTTC
>NW_021302566.1:0-713 GCF_002162155.2 Triticum dicoccoides
ATCAATTTTCAACCCTTTCTGACTTCATTTGTTATTTTTCATGCATTTACTGATTATTTTGAGCTATAAGACCATGAAATTGAAAAGCATTTGAAAAGAACTCTGAAAAGGTTGAAAGTTGGCATGGTATCATCATTTAACCCACATAGCATGTGCAAGAAAGTAGAATGGGTTACGGCAAAAACTCGATGCACTTCGTGTACAAAACGGACAATCTCTTTCAAAGTATCAGGGTTTCATACTGAAACTCATCTGTTACAAAGGGATTTCATTTTTTTGAACTTATTTGAATTCCATAGTTTTTCTGTGTTCAAAATGCACCATTCAAAGCCACCTCATCAATTTTCAACCCTTTCTGACTTCATTTGTTATTTTTCATGCATTTACTGATTATTTTGAGCTATAAGACCATGAAATTGAAAAGCATTTGAAATGAACTCTGAAAAGGTTGAAAGTTGGCATGGTATCATAATTCCACCCACATAGCATGTGCAAGAAAGTAGAGAGGGTTACGGCAAAAATTGGATGCCCTTCATGTACAAAACGGACAATCTCTTTCCAAGTATGAGGGTTTCATCACGAAACTCGTCTGTTACAAAGGGATTTCATTTTTTTTGAACTTATTTGAACTCTATAGTTTTTCTGTGTTCAAAAAGCACCATTCAAAGCCACATCATCAATTTTCAACCCTTTCTAACTTCATTTGTTATTTT
>NW_021302567.1:0-798 GCF_002162155.2 Triticum dicoccoides
CTGTTTGATACTTATTTGTGTTTAAATATGTTCAAACTTGTTTAAATAATAGCAGTAATATTTTTTTATAAGACAGTAGCATTTAAAAAGCTGTTTGATACTAATGTTTCTTATAAGACGGTGCGCGGGGTGTGGGGGGTCGGCGGCGGCGGTTGGGTAGGGGAATCGAGGGTGCGGGGGGTCGGCGGCGGCGGCCGGTGGACTGGGGGGTGCTCGGCGACGAGGGGGGCCGGATCTGGCAAGGTGGGATAGCGATCGAGATGGAGGGGGATCGAGATCGAGTGTCCATGAAATTTAAAAATATTCATGATAGTTCAAAAAGTACCCATGAAATACAATCGAGAAAGGCTACGATTTAAATACAATCGATCTTAGCTAGCTATCTGTTCACAATCTTCTTGCCCTTCTTTTTCGCAAATGGAGTTCTTCTGTGGAACGGACGTCCTTTAGGTAGGGTGGTCCTGCTTCTTCTTGTGGTGTATGCTGCTACTTCATCATCGTCGTCATGTTCGATCCTCGGGTCGCCGTACTTGTCGAAGTCTTGCTCATTGGCTACTCCATCCATTCCGATGATCTTCCTTTTGCCTCTCCTCACGACAACACGACTGGGCTTTGGCGGGTCGGTAATGAAGAAGCATTGGTCCACTTGGGAAGCCAGTACCCATGGCTCATTTTTCGCGGTGACGTTTGCGCCCGCGGTCTTGGATTTGGCTTCGGGTATAACCATGGTGGTGAAATACTGGTCTTCTTTTATGACGTTCTTGGCCCATCTGACACGGAACATCGGGACCTTCTCTC
>NW_021302568.1:0-1131 GCF_002162155.2 Triticum dicoccoides
AATATTCAGGAAATTCCAGAAAATGCCTAAAACTTCTAAAATTCATAGAAATTCAACCGTAGCTCCAAATTAAATAATTTATATATGAAAAATTATCAGAAAAAATCAAGGAATCCATCTGTACCATTTTCATGCATGTTAGAACAACTTATAGCTGCTGTTTAGCACAAATCAATTAAATGGCATTTGAATAATCACATATGGAGTTTGAATTTGAATCTTGTATTCAAACCAACTTCATTTAATCTGTTGCTAGTTGCATTAGCTCAAAACACATTCATTTTGCCATGTCATGATCATGCATCATATTGTGCATTGCATTGATTGTGTTTCCTTCTGTGTTGCCGGTATTTGTCCCCTCTCGATAGACGTGATACCGATGATGTGGTCGTTGACACTGATGAAGACTCAATGTTATCTTCAGAAGTGCCAGGCAAGCAAAACCCCCTTGTTCATTCCGATACAATCCCACTCTCTCGCTCCTGCTCTCTTTTACTGCATTAGGACAACACTGATTCAACTGTTACATGCTGCGGTAGTTGAACCCCTTTATCCTCTGCATGACCTGTCATTGCCACAGTAAATAGATGAAACCCACTAGCATGAGTAGGAGTTGTTTGAGCCCTGTTGTGCCTACTCATTCATGTTTGTTTGTCATGCCTGCTACTGCTTAGAGTTGAGTCAGGTCTGATTCATCGGGGATGGATTAGAGGTGTGTGAACATGTCCTACTGTGTGTGAGCTAAGTGTGTGAACACGATTCGGTAAAGGTAGCGGTGAGAGGCCATGTAGGAGTACATGGTGGGTTGTCTCATTGAAGCCGTCCTCAGGAACTGAGTTCTGTGTTTGTGATCCATGATTCAGCTACTACCATACATTGGGCCCTGAAATATGACCCCGCTCGACTTCTTATTCACCCTTGTCCTCTGTCCAGGAGTTGCAAGTAGTTTCTGGTGCTTGTAGTATGCTGGAGGCCGTGGACAGCGCTGACCGTAGGGGTGGGCTGTGATGCGGTAGGCACGTGGCCGGGTAAACCGGGCACCCGTTTGGTGTCACGGAACCCTGTTCACATCGTTTGGGGCTGTGAGCGAAACTCCGGCCGGATCTCCTCATGGATGGAACCCGAATAGGC
>NW_021302569.1:0-1574 GCF_002162155.2 Triticum dicoccoides
CCCGGGATCGCCTTTTCAGTTTTAAAAAAAATAAAAGAAAATGATAAAAATGTCAAAAAAATAAAAGAAAATAAGTTTCCCATGTGATATGTGGCCTAGTTATTGGGAAAATTTGCAAATATGAATTTTGACTTCATTTGCAAAATCTCGCGAGAATTTGTAAAAATGGGCATAACTTTTGCATACTAACTCGGATGAAAAAGTTTTTTATATGAAAAATCATCTACTCGAAAAGTTACATCCAAATTTGACCCAAAAGAACAGTGTCTTGTTAAAGGGCCTGATCTGATATGGGCCGCAATTTGGCCCAAAACATGACAGGCTATGAACGGGCCTGATCTGATACGGGCCTCAATTTGACCCAAAACATGGCAGGTTGTTAAGGGCCAGCCCACTAGTGTCTGAAAAAATATGGCAGGCCTTTAGCTGGGCCGGCCTTTTTACTTTAAATGAGCCACTGTTGGGCTGTGCCACATGTCGACATATCATAGGCGTCTTCCATCCATTGTAGGGATGACATCTGTCCCAACGATGAGCTAACACATGCATTATCCGGCGAATGAGAATTTTAAATGGGCCATTGCTGGGCTATTAACGGGTTATCGGATCCAAAAAGGAACCCAATAGCTTAACGACGACCTGTTACGGACTTACGGTAGATGCCACGTGTCGGTTACCCTGGACGAAAGCACTTCTATGACACGTGATTTATCCTCATGGAAGTGGACACTTCCGTGATGATAATTTTGGTAATGTCATGGAACACTTCTAAGATAGCACAGGTATGACTATGTTGATTCTGTCATAAAATCGTCACGGATGTACATGCATGATAGAAAACATTATCTACTGTGACAAACATGTATCATCACGGAAGTGTATTTTTTCGTAGTGCCAGTCGGGCGCCTTCGGGGCCTTCGGTGGCCCTCCCGCCATTCCTATCGCCATCCCTCTCGCCACGCCACCCGCCTATGGTGGCCCCGGGTATGGCGCGGCCAATGACCGTCCCGCCATCCAGCAGCCCTACCACTACTAGGGAAAACCTTATACACAGAAGCTTATCAGTAGCGTGGGAGAAAATGAGGCGCTATTGCTAATTAGCAGTAGCGCATGTATACAAAGGACGCTACTGCTATGTGCATAGCAGTAGCGCGGCAGGAACAAAACGCGCTAGCACTATACACGCAACACCGTTGCCAACACACTAGGTATAGTAGTAGCGCCCCTGTGGAAACCACGCTACTGCTAACTAGATAGTAGTAGCGCTGGGCCGTGGCCCGCGCAGCTGCTAAGCCGACCTTATCCCCCTGCCCCACCCGTTAATTTCCTCACTCTACATGTCTTACTGTCACCATCGCGGTCATCCTCCTCCTACCATCAGCACCGTCGCCGCATTGCCGCCTTTGTTGCTGCATTGCCGCCGTCGCCGCCATTCCCTGGCCTTGGTAAGCCGCCTCCTTCACCTCTTCCTCCTCCCTCCTCCGTCCTCTAGCTGCCCCTCCTCCCTCCTTCGCCCCACACCTCCCTCCTCTAGCCGCCTCTACTCCTTCCCTCATCCCTCCCCCTGCTCCTCC
>NW_021302569.1:1865-2929 GCF_002162155.2 Triticum dicoccoides
CTGCTCCTCCCTCCACAACCCCTCCTCCCTCCCCTCCTCCATCCACAACGCATCTTCCCTCCCCTCCTCCATCCAAACAGTTATGGTTTAGTTGATAGCTTATCGTGTTTAGATTTAGTTGATATGTAATACTTTGATTTAGTATGCTTCTCGGGTTTAGTTGATATCTTATACTGTTTAGAGTGAATTAGTAAAAAAGTCCAAACATAGTTAATAGATTGAGTTGATATGTAACACTTTGATTGTAGAATGTAGGTTTTTTCAATAGTATAGATAGGTAGAATTTTGTTTGTCGGCGTTCTGGGAACGGGGGTCCCCAGACTTGCCTGCCTGCGGCCTGCGGCGTGGCTCAAGTGTTGGCCCAGTACAGCCCATCTTCATAAACTCAAGCTTAAGACCCTCGTGAGGGGCGAAGCCTCGCGGGGCGGGCGACGCAAGGCTACCTCAGGAACGGCCTCACCGGGCAGACTCGTGACGCAAGCCATGACGATCGAGACCAGGCGGGCGCCGGCCTGCGCAGTGTCCTTGTTTCCTCTTTGGTGCAAAGGGTGCAAGCGCAGGTGTGGAGTACCGAGGCATCAAGCAAAGGTTACCATTTCGGTGCAACGAGACCAAGACCAGCAGAGTGGCACGACGGAGGTCACCGTGGAGCCCAAGACGGCATCATCGCCAGGGCCTTTGGCAATCGAAGACCAACTTTAGTCAGGATAACTTGTACTAGATGTTCCCCTTCAAAATGGCTGTTGTTGGCGCCCTTCCCGCTCGATATTTGGGAAGAGGACCAGGGCCTCTATAAATAGGGATAGCCATCACAGTAGAAGGCATCTTATCTGGATCTCACCTAGAGCCAACAAAGATGGGGCAATTCCTCTCCAAGCACACCACCACAAGAACATCCCTCCCGAGCACTACTAGGAAAAGGGCTATAGATGGAATTGACACTAATGGCGCACCAGACATGTGGTGCGCCATTACTATATACTAATGGCGCACCATGTGTTGGTACGCCATTAGTGTCGAAATACTAATGGCGCACCACATCCACGGTGCGCCATTAGTAAAAA
>NW_021302569.1:4274-4834 GCF_002162155.2 Triticum dicoccoides
CCAGCAGCCCTACCACTACTAGGGAAAACCTTATACACAGAAGCTTATCAGTAGCGTGGGAGAAAATGAGGCGCTATTGCTAATTAGCAGTAGCGCATGTATACAAAGGACGCTACTGCTATGTGCATAGCAGTAGCGCGGCAGGAACAAAACGCGCTAGCACTATACACGCAACACCGTTGCCAACACACTAGGTATAGTAGTAGCGCCCCTGTGGAAACCACGCTACTGCTAACTAGATAGTAGTAGCGCTGGGCCGTGGCCCGCGCAGCTGCTAAGCCGACCTTATCCCCCTGCCCCACCCGTTAATTTCCTCACTCTACATGTCTTACTGTCACCATCGCGGTCATCCTCCTCCTACCATCAGCACCGTCGCCGCATTGCCGCCTTTGTTGCTGCATTGCCGCCGTCGCCGCCATTCCCTGGCCTTGGTAAGCCGCCTCCTTCACCTCTTCCTCCTCCCTCCTCCGTCCTCTAGCTGCCCCTCCTCCCTCCTTCGCCCCACACCTCCCTCCTCTAGCCGCCTCTACTCCTTCCCTCATCCCTCCCCCTGCTCCTCC
>NW_021302569.1:7671-8727 GCF_002162155.2 Triticum dicoccoides
CTCCACAACCCCTCCTCCCTCCCCTCCTCCATCCACAACGCATCTTCCCTCCCCTCCTCCATCCAAACAGTTATGGTTTAGTTGATAGCTTATCGTGTTTAGATTTGGTTGATATGTAATACTTTGATTCAGTATGCTTCTCGGGTTTAGTTGATAGCTTATACTGTTTAGAGTGAATTAGTAAAAAAGTCCAAACATAGTTAATAGATTGAGTTGACATGTAACACTTTGATTATAGAATGTAGGTTTTTTCAATAGTATAGATAGATAGAATTTTGTTTGTCGGCGTTCTGGGAACGGGGGTCCCCAGACTTGCCTGCCTGCGGCCTGCGGCATGGCTCAAGTGTTGGCCCAGTACAGCCCATCTTCATAAACTCAAGCTCAAGACCCTCGTGAGGGGCGAAGCCTCGCGGGGCGGGCGACGCAAGGCTACCTCAGGAACGGCCTCACCGGGCAGGCTCGTGACGCAAGCCATGACGATCGAGACCAGGCGGGCGCCGACCTGCGCAGTGTCCTTGTTTCCTCTTTGGTGCAAAGGGTGCAAGCGCAGGTGTGGAGTACCGAGGCATCAAGCAAAGGTTACCATTTCGGTGCAACGAGACCAAGACCAGCAGAGCGGCACGACGGAGGTCACCATGGAGCCCAAGACGGCATCATCGCATGGGCCTTTGGCAATCGAAGACCAACTTTAGTCAGGATAACTTGTACTAGATGTTCCCCTTCAAAATGGCTGTTGTTGGCGCCCTTCCCGCTCGATATTTGGGAAGAGGACCAGGGCCTCTATAAATAGGGATAGCCATCACAGTAGAAGGCATCTTATCTGGATCTCACCTAGAGCCAACAAAGATGGGGCAATTCCTCTCCAAGCACACCACCACAAGAACATCCCTCCCGAGCACTACTAGGGAAAGGGCTATAGATGGAATTAACACTAATGGCGCACCAGACATGTGGTGCGCCATTACTATATACTAATGGCGCACCACATCCACGGTGCGCAATTAGTAAAAATTCTTTTTTTAAAATTTTGTTCAAAACTACTAATGGCGCACCGTG
>NW_021302569.1:10885-12083 GCF_002162155.2 Triticum dicoccoides
CTCCCCTCCTCCATCCACAACGCATCTTCCCTCCCCTCCTCCATCCAAACAGTTATGGTTTAGTTGATAGCTTATCGTGTTTAGATTTAGTTGATATGTAGTACTTTCATTTAGTATGCTTCTCGGGTTTAGTTGATAGCTTATACTGTTTAGAGTGAATTAGTAAAAAAGTCCAAACATAGTTAATAGATTGAGGTGATATGTAACACTTTGATTGTAGAATGTATGTTTTTTCAATAGTATAGATAGGTAGAATTTTGTTTGTCGGTGTTCTGGGAACGGGGGTCCCCAGACTTGCCTGCCTGCGGCCTGCGGCGTGGCTCAAGTGTTGGCCCTCGTGAGGGGCGAAGCCTCACGGGGCGGGCGACGTAAGGCTACCTCAGGAACGGCCTCACCGGGCAGGCTCGTGACGCAAGCCATGACGATCGAGACCAGGCGGGCGCCGGCCTGCGCAGTGTCCTTGTTTCCTCTTTGGTGCAAAGGGTGCAAGCGCAGGTGTGGAGTACCGAGGCATCAAGCAAAGGTTACCATTTCGGTGCAACGAGACCAAGACCAGCAGAGTGGCACGACGGAGGTCACCGTGGAGCCCAAGACGGCATCATCGCTAGGGCCTTTGGCAATCGAAGACCAACTTTAGTCAGGATAACTTGTACTAGATGTTCCCCTTCAAAATGGTTGTTGTTGGCGCCCTTCCCGCTCGATATTTGGGAAGAGGACCAGGGCCTCTATAAATAGGGATAGCCATCACAGTAGAAGGCATCTTATCTGGATCTCACCTAGAGCCAACAAAGATGGGGCAATTCCTCTCCAAGCACACCACCACAAGAACATCCCTCCCGAGCACTACTAGGAAAAGGGCTATAGATGGAATTGACACTAATGGCGCACCAGACATGTGGTGCGCCATTACTATATACTAATGGCGCACCATGTGTTGGTACGCCATTAGTGTCGAAATACTAATGGCGCACCACATCCACGGTGCGCCATTAGTAAAAAATCTTTTTTTTTATTTTGTTCAAAACTACTAATGGCGCACCGTGGGAGTGGTGCCCCATTAATAGTTGAACAAGTTATGGCGCACCACTCCCACGGTGCGCCATTAGTAAAAAAAACTAAAACTTTTTTTTGATTTTTTTTCAAAACTACTAATGGCGCACCGTGGGGGTGGTGCGGCATTACTAGTTGAACTAGTAAT
>NW_021302569.1:13795-14940 GCF_002162155.2 Triticum dicoccoides
CCCCCTGCTCCTCCGTCCACAACCCCTCCTCCCTCCCCTCCTCCATCCACAACGCATCTTCCCTCCCCTCCTCCATCCAAACAGTTATGGTTTAGTTGATAGCTTATCGTGTTTAGATTTAGTTGATATGTAATACTTTGATTTAGTATGCTTCTCGGGTTTAGTTGATAGCTTATACTGTTTAGAGTGAATTATTAAAAAAGTCCAAACATAGTTAATAGATTGAGTTGATATGTAACACTTTGATTGTAGAATGTAGGTTTTTTCAATAGTATAGATAGGTAGAATTTTGTTTGTCGGCGTTCTGGGAACGGGGGTCCCCAGACTTGCCTGCCTGCGGCCTGCGGTGTGGCTCAAGTGTTGGCCCAGTACAGCCCATCTTCATAAACTCAAGCTCAAGACCCTCGTGAGGGGCGAAGCCTCGCGGGGCGGGCGACGCAAGGCTACCTCAGGAACGGCCTCACCGGGCAGGCGCGTGACGCAAGCCATGGCGATCGAGACCAGGCGGGCGCCGGCCTGCGCAGTGTCCTTGTTTCCTCTTTGGTGCAAAGGGTGCAAGCGCAGGTGTGGAGTACCGAGGCATCAAGCAAAGGTTACCATTTCGGTGCAACGAGACCAAGACCAGCAGAGCGGCACAACGGAGGTCACCATGGAGCCCAAGACGGCATCATCGCCAGGGCCTTTGGCAATCGAAGACCAACTTTAGTCAGGATAACATGTACTAGATGTTCCCCTTCAAAATGGTTGTTGTTGGCGCCCTTCCCGCTCGATATTTGGGAAGAGGACCAGGGCCTCTATAAATAGGGATAGCCATCACAGTAGAAGGCATCTTATCTGGATGTCACCTAGAGCCAACAAAGATGGGGCAATTCCTCTCCAAGCACACCACCACAAGAACATCCCTCCCGAGCACTACTAGGAAAAGGGCTATAGATGGAATTGGCACTAATGGCGCACCAGACATGTGGTGCGCCATTACTATATACTAATGGCGCACCATGTGTTGGTACGCCATTAGTGTCGAAATACTAATGGCGCACCACATCCACGGTGCGCCATTAGTAAAAATTCTTTTTTTTTAAATTTTGTTCAAAACTACTAATGGCGCACCGTGGGAGTGGTGCGCCATTACTGGTTGAACTAGT
>NW_021302569.1:17066-18342 GCF_002162155.2 Triticum dicoccoides
CCCCCTGCTCCTCCGTCCACAACCCCTCCTCCCTCCCCTCCTCCATCCACAACGCATCTTCCCTCCCCTCCTCCATCCAAACAGTTATGGTTTAGTTGATAGCTTATCGTGTTTAGATTTAGTTGATATGTAATACTTTGATTTAGTATGCTTCTCGGGTTTAGTTGATAGCTTATACTGTTTAGAGTGAATTATTAAAAAAGTCCAAACATAGTTAATAGATTGAGTTGATATGTAACACTTTGATTGTAGAATGTAGGTTTTTTCAATAGTATAGATAGGTAGAATTTTGTTTGTCGGCGTTCTGGGAACGGGGGTCCCCAGACTTGCCTGCCTGCGGCCTGCGGTGTGGCTCAAGTGTTGGCCCAGTACAGCCCATCTTCATAAACTCAAGCTCAAGACCCTCGTGAGGGGCGAAGCCTCGCGGGGCGGGCGACGCAAGGCTACCTCAGGAACGGCCTCACCGGGCAGGCTCGTGACGCAAGCCATGACGATCGAGACCAGGCGGGCGCCAGCCTGCACAGTGTCCTTGTTTCCTCTTTGGTGCAAAGGGTGCAAGCGCAGGTGTGGAGTACCGAGGCATCAAGCAAAGGTTACCATTTCGGTGCAACGAGACCAAGACCAGCAGAGCGGCACAACGGAGGTCACCATGGAGCCCAAGACGGCATCATCGCCAGGGCCTTTGGCAATCGAAGACCAACTTTAGTCAGGATAACTTGTACTAGATGTTCCCCTTCAAAATGGCTGTTGTTGGCGCCCTTCCCGCTCGATATTTGGGAAGAGGACCAGGGCCTCTATAAATAGGGATAGCCATCACAGTAGAAGGCATCTTATCTGGATCTCACCTAGAGCCAACAAAGATGGGGCAATTCCTCTCCAAGCACACCACCACAAGAACATCCCTCCCGAGCACTACTAGGAAAAGGGCTATAGATGGAATTGGCACTAATGGCGCACCAGACATGTGGTGCGCCATTACTATATACTAATGGCGCACCATGTGTTGGTACGCCATTAGTGTCGAAATACTAATGGCGCACCACATCCACGGTGCGCCATTAGTAAAAATTCTTTTTTTTTAAATTTTGTTCAAAACTACTAATGGCGCACCGCGGGAGTGGTGCGCCATTACTGGTTGAACTAGTAATGGCGCACCACTCCCACGGTGCGCCATTAGTAAAAAAAATTAAAAACATTTTTTTGAATTTTTTTCAAAACTACTAATGGCGCACCGTGGGGGTGGTGCGCCATTACTAGTTGAACTAGTAATGGTGCA
>NW_021302570.1:0-2405 GCF_002162155.2 Triticum dicoccoides
CATTGTACAAGGCCTTAAGGTGCTTGCCAATCCAACCAGGCAACCTGCCAGCGGCCTTGCGATGAGGGGTTGGAAATCAATCTTGCGCAGGCGCCGAAAGTGAAGCAGGAGACCCAAAAATCGTCCATGGAAGGATGCAATATTGGGCCGTAAGGTTGATAGGATCTCCGTGAGATCGAAGTTGCCGCAATGCATAGGACACTACAGAAAATTTATCCAACTTGGGCACTACTGTGACTCCAAAAAATCTGAAAAAATAGCACACTGCAAAAATATATATTAGTCAGTTATGTGTAAATATTTTAGCAATTGATCATGTTCCACTACATCATGAAATTAGACACTAGACGCAAGGTTCATGTTTCTGCAGAGAACCTAATAAACAAGAAATTTGGAACATCCAAAGGTTTAACTTAGCACTTTATTGAAAGAAAAGATACAAAACATGATTACTAGACTAGAATTAATCATGTAGACACCCAAAAACTGTAAGAATAAATATTGGGTTGTCTCCTAACAAGCGCTTTTATTTAATGCCTTTTAGCTAGGCATGATGATTTTAATAGTGTTCACATAAAAATAGGAATTGAAACATAAAGATACCACCATGAATCATATATCAAACACATTTAAGCCTAACCCACTTCCTATGCATAGGAATATTGTAAGAAAACAATTCACTGAAGTATAAAGTAACTACCATAGGAAGGCAAATCAAGTGTAACTTCAAAACTGTCAACATAAAGAGAGGAAACTTGATGTTGTTAAAATATATATAAGCATATCTTCCTTTCTCATAATATTTTTCAGTGGCATCGTGAACAAATTCAACAATATAATTATCACATAAAGCATTCTTTTCATGACTGACATGCATAACTTTTTTATTACTCTCCACATAAGCAAATTTATTCTCATCAATAGTTGCGGGAGCAAATTCAATAGAGTAACTATCATGTCATACTTGTTTGACATAACCAAATTGAACATTAAAATCATGATGACAAGTTTCATAGTTATCATTACTCTTTTTAATATACATGTCATCACAATAATCATCCTATATAACAAGTTTTTTCTTATAATAATCAATTGACACATCTTCAAATTTAGTGGATCCAACACTATATAAAGTCATGACCTCTCAAAATTCGCCTTTATCATTATTCCAATAAGATTCAACACTCTCCAAAATAGTGGATCATTACTACCTAGAGTTGACACTCTTTCAAACCCATTATTATTATTGTAATCATCATAAATAGGAGGCATGCTTTCATGATAGTAAATTTTATCATGAAAAGTAGGGGGGCTAAAAATATCATCTTCATCAAACATAGCATCCCCAAGCTTATGGCTTTGCATATGATTAGCATCATGGATATTCAAAGAAGACATACTAAAAATGTTGCAATCATTCTTATTATTCAATAAACTCACACCAAACATTGTCTTAAATTCTTCTTTTAACACTTTATAGCAATTATCGGAATCCATGTTTTCAAGAAAAACTTTATAAAGATAAACAATTAATTTGACAGAAGTTCACTTCCATTGTTTTGTAGTTTTCTTTTATAAACCACACCCCCGGCCGCTATATAAGCAGTGCCTCCCCTCGCCCGTGGCCGCACCCCGCCCACAGCCGCCGAGCTCTCTCCCCCCGTGCACCGCTGCCATCGACGTTCCTCCCCTCTCTCCCCATACCCAGCTGCGACGATGGGCGAGAGGTTCCTCGGCGATGGGGCAGCGGCCAATGGCTTCGGCCACCGCTCGTTGCACAAGTGGGAAGCCTACCCGTTGTTCGAGGCCAACATCCCGGCGCCTCCCGACATGCACGCGCCGGGGCGGTGGAAGCTCAGCGCCGGTGGCGTTCCCATTCCCCCACTGCCTGACGTCACCGCGTGCGCCGACTACTTCGCCGACGAGGTCGACCGCGTGCGGGCATCACTGACGGAGGAGCAGTGGGCCCTCCCGTAGTATGCCGCCGACAACCACAAGGCGTGGGCGGCGTACTTCCAGCGTCAGCAGGCGGAGCGGCTAGCCTCCACCAATGGGGCGCCGGTGGTGCGGGGGACCAAGAATAGCGAGGGCCGCCGCCTGTGGTGGGGCGCCCCCGGCCACACTCTCACGCCGTCCTCCAGCACATCGAGGGCAGCAACGACCCTCCGTTGACGTACCCTGCCGCCCTGGTCCCCCGCCGGAGCGGCGGCCAATGGATGCCGAGGAGGGCTGGATCATCTTCTTCCTCCTCCTACTCCTCCGGGTCGTTGGCGTTGTTCGGCGTCAAGGCCGAGCCCGCGGAGACACGCTCGGCCGGCGCACCCGCAACGTCGGCATCGTCATCAACGATGGCGGGCGCGCCTCCTCCTCGGCTCCTCCCCGCTTCGCCAACCCGAAGACGGAGC
>NW_021302571.1:0-1566 GCF_002162155.2 Triticum dicoccoides
CGTGTATACGTACGCTCCCCTGGCAATCGCTTTACTCAATATTCGGAGTTACTTGACACCGCTGGTTGCCGATCACCGCCTGCTGCATGGTAAGAACTTGTAAGACATTGATATTTTCTTTACTGTGAGCGTTTTACCACCACATCCTAGTAGTTATAGGAACATTATTTTTGGGTTTTGTTTCTTGTTCTACTAATCATGACAGGATCCAGAGTCAATTCATGGGCTTTGTCGATCGCGGGAGACGTGCCACCACCTTTGCAAATACCACAACCGTCACGAGAGGTGCACAAACATCCAAATGCACATGATCAGGTTAATGTATCTATACCACCATTTAATGGCCGTTTTAAACCTGCTTTATATATTGAATGGGAGTTCGACATAAAAAATATATTTGCTTCCCATAATTTCGATGAACATAAAAAGGTTAAGGTTGCGGTTGGTTCTTTCACTGGTTATGCTTTGGTTTGGTGCAGTGAATATTGTCGGTCACACCCTGATTATATACCTACTACTTGGGATGATTTGAAACTTGCCATGCGACATACTTTCGTCCCTGCTTATTATACTCGTGACATGATTAAGAAGTTGCAACACTTAAAACAAGGTAGTGAAACGGTAACAAAATATTATGATGATTTACAAACTACCTTGTTGCATTCCTCTTTAGAAGAAAGTGAAGATGATTTTATGGATAGATTTTGGGGAGGATTAAACCGTGATATTCAAGAGATACTAATTCATGAAGAGTGTTATCCTATGGACCATTTGTTTCATCTTGCTTGCAAAGCTGAACAGGAAATAAAACGACGTGTTGGCCACGAGGAGAACAAGCGCACGATGCACATTCCAATAGTTGATATGATTGTTCCTTCAACTACTAGGCATACTATGACAATCACATCCGTTGTTATCAGGACTACATCGCCTCCACCATGTGACACATCGGCCCCGAGAGTGGCTACATCATCTGAGTTGATCATAAGAGGTAATGACAAAGGTACTGAGCTTCCATCTCTACATGAGAATGATGAATGCCTTGTCAATTTGAATGCACCATCTGATGAGCTACCCACTACTTTGATCACACCACCTATTTTAGAGGACGACGTTGATAATTTGACTTTGCCATGTGATCAAACAACTAAAATACCAAAAATTTTGAGTGCACCCATTGAATTAACTATTGATGCAAAAGAACCAATGTTTAATCATTTTGATATGACCTCTAATCTTGGTGATGATTCTGTGTTGAATGACTTATTGCATGTTTGCTTATTTAAGCATGTTGTAGCATGTAAATTTGATGCAAGTAAGGTTTATTCACCAATGTTGGGATGGTTTAATGATGAACATTGTCAATCTTTTGAAATGAGTAAGAGCTTCACTTATATGTGCAAACTGAGTTGCAATATTTTCATGCCTTCTACTTCTTGTGCTAATTTTTTGGCTTTAGATTTTATGAACTATGCAAGTTACTCATCTATTCATGTGTCATATATGCAAAAATCAAGGGAAGTAAAAATGGATGACATATACATATACAACATGTACACCTTGTCT
>NW_021302572.1:0-1119 GCF_002162155.2 Triticum dicoccoides
GATGTTGTCAATGGGCTCAACAACAATTCTTCCGGGTTTCCCTTTAAAAGGAATTCCATAGTTAAGAGAACAAGTGTTAGCATTGGTCAGACCCAAAAGATATAATGGTGTATGCTCGAGGGATCAACCACGAGTAAGACAACATTACGAATATCGTTGGTTCTGGTCTGATTGGATGATAGCCCATACTCAAATTATAGATGGGGTAAGACAATAGGTCCAACAACTGATCACAAGGACCAATTAATGAAGATATCATCTTTCTTCAACACACACACATACACAGAAAGATATCCCTTAACATGAACTAAGTCAGACAAGCTTTTATCTTCCAACTCTCCAAGTTGTTGTCTAGCTTAACCAACTAGCTCCAGGATATCCATCACAGATTCTTGGAGAAAGGGTGGTTCACAAGAACCCGACTTGATCACGAGCTCAACATAGCAGTCAGGTGACAACCTGGTAATACTTCCGAGAAGATATTCGGAAAATCACGAACCACCGGTATGTTACTAAGCTTGAGAACAATCTCGCTTTTGAGGGCAAGACGATATGATCAAATGAGTGAGGACTTGACAAGATCCTAACTCATCAATCGAAGGGTGCACCGAAATAAGGACTAGGTAGCACGATCAGTCTTAGAAGGATGATTCAAAAACCAACATACTAACAATGAAATTATTATCCTTTAACTACCAAGCAACGAGGTTGCTGGGAGTATTGATTTCACACATCACAATTCATTTGTCGGTATTCCGGTTGCATCAACACGAGGGCCGAGGAATGACTAATGATGGTGAGAAGTATCACTGTACCAAGAGTTCATAGGATGGTGTGCAATTCCTATAACAATCTCGATATAGAATAAGGTAATACTCCAAGGTAGAACAGAACCAAAAGCTGGATTGGCATTTGATCTGCGGAATACAACTACTTTGACCCAATCCTAGATATGGATGAGGTACTGGAGTTTGTTTCTCCTAGTCATTCCGCGATAGAATGGCTTGACGGACCACAAAAGTAGTAGGCATCGATAAACGAACGCACGCATACTCTTGACTATCAATTGATAGACGAAGGTCAGTAGACAACTAAAGAGGGACAACTCAAAGGAACATA
>NW_021302573.1:0-20541 GCF_002162155.2 Triticum dicoccoides
CACGTGCGATATGTTTGTCACAAGGCGCAAAAAATAATTATAAAAGGAATGCAACACGAGGACTTCCCAGGAGGTCACCCATCCTAGTACTACTCTCGCCCAAGCACGCTTAACTTCGGAGTTCTGATGGGATCCGGTGCTTTAGTGCTGGTATGATCGCATCCGACATGTTTCCCCGTCTTCGTCCCTTATGCTTGCCACTCCCAGGTCCGCTCCAAAGACGATTCTACATTCTCACTACCATTACAACCGTTCCCTAACAATGGATAATGTCATATACTACTTACTCTCCCGCTCAACCACGGAGACGAGTTTTCCACGGTTTCCACCCCTCCCTCCATACCGCAGCAACACGAGTTTTTTCCACCCCTTTCAGAAAGCGCTCTTCGCGCCACAAAGCCGCCCCAAGACGCGCGAGCAATGAGCATCGAGCTTAAACAAATCGCAAACGTCAAAAATAATATAACGGGATTAATATATATCGCGCACGTGCGATATGTTTGTCACAAGGCGCAAAAAATAATTATAAAAGGAATGCAACACGAGGACTTCCGCTTAACTTCGGAGTTCTGATGGGATTCGGTGCTTTAGTGCTGGTATGATCGCATCCGACATGTTTCCCCGTCTTCGTCCCTTATGCTTGCCACTCCCAGGTCCGCTCCAAAGACGATTCTACATTCTCACTACCATTACAACCGTTCCCTAACAATGGATAATGTCCTATACTACTTACTCTCCCGCTCAATCACGGAGACGAGTTTTCCACGGTTTCCACCCCTCCCTCCATACCGCAGCAACACGAGTTTTTTCCACCCCTTTCAGAAAGCGCTCTTCGCGCCACAAAGCCGCCCCAAGACGCGCGAGCAATGAGCATCGAGCTTAAACATATCGCAAACGTCAAAAATAATATAACGGGATTAATATATATCGCGCACGTGCGATATGTTTGTCACAAGGCGCAAAAAATAATTATAAAAGGAATGCAACACGAGGACTTTCCAGGAGGTCACCCATCCTAGTACTACTCTCGCCCAAGCACGCTTAACTTCGGAGTTCTAATGGGATCCGGTGCTTTAGTGCTGGTATGATCGCATCCGACATTTTTCCCCGTCTTCGTCCCTTATGCTTGCCACTCCCAGGTCCGCTCCAAAGACGATTCTACATTCTCACTACCATTACAACCGTTCCCTAACAATGGATAATGTCCTATACTACTTACTCTCCCGCTCAATCACGGAGACGAGTTTTCCACGGTTTCCACCCCTCCCTCCATACCGCAGCAACATGAGTTTTTTCCACCCCTTTCAGAAAGCGCTCTTCGCGCCACAAAGCCGCCCCAAGACGCGCGAGCAATGAGCATCGAGCTTAAACATATCGCAAACGTAAAAAATAATATAACGGGATTAATATATATCGCGCACGTGCGATATGTTTGTCACAAGGCGCAAAAAATAATTATAAAAGGAATGCAACACGAGGACTTCCCAGGAGGTCACCCATCCTAGTACTACTCTCGCCCAAGCACGCTTAACTTCGGAGTTCTGATGGGATCCGGTGCTTTAGTGCTCGTATGATCGCATCCGACATGTTTCCCCGTCTTCGTCCCTTATGCTTGCCACTCCCAGGTCCGCTCCAAAGACGATTCTACATTCTCACTACCATTACAACCGTTCCCTAACAATGGATAATGTCATATACTACTTACTCTCCCGCTCAACCACGGAGACGAGTTTTCCACGGTTTCCACCCCTCCCTCCATACCACAGCAACACGAGTTTTTTCCACCCCTTTCAGAAAGCGCTCTTCGCGCCACAAAGCCGCCCCAAGACGCGCGAGCAATGAGCATCGAGCTTAAACATATCGCTAACGTCAAAAATAATATAACGGGATTAATATATATCGCGCACGTGCGATATGTTTGTCACAAGGCGCAAAAAATAATTATAAAAGGAATGCAACACGAGGACTTCACAGGAGGTCACCCATCCTAGTACTACTCTCGCCCAAGCACGCTTAACTTCGGAGTTCTGATGGGATTCGGTGCTTTAGTGCTCGTATGATCGCATCCGACATGTTTCCCCGTCTTCGTCCCTTATGCTTGCCACTCCCAGGTTCGCTCCAAAGACGATTCTACATTCTCACTACCATTACAACCGTTCCCTAACAATGGATAATGTCCTATACTACTTACTCTCCCGCTCAATCACGGAGACGAGTTTTCCACGGTTTCCACCCCTCCCTCCATACCGCAGCAACACGAGTTTTTTCCACCCCTTTCAGAAAGCGCTCTTCGCGCCACAAAGCCGCCCCAAGACGCGCGAGCAATGAGCATCGAGCTTAAACATATCGCAAACGTCAAAAATAATATAACGGGATTAATATATATCGCGCACGTGCAATATGTTTGTCACAAGGCGCAAAAAATAATTATAAAAGGAATGCAACACGAGGACTTCCCAGGAGGTCACCCATCCTAGTACTACTCTCGCCCAAGCACGCTTAACTTCGGAGTTCTGATGGGATTCGGTGCTTTAGTGCTGGTATGATCGCATCCGACATGTTTCCCCGTCTTCGTCCCTTATGCTTGCCACTCCCAGGTCCGCTCCAAAGACGATTCTACATTCTCACTACCATTACAACCGTTCCCTAACAATGGATAATGTCCTATACTACTTACTCTCCCGCTCAATCACGGAGACGAGTTTTCCACGGTTTCCACCCCTCCCTCCATACCGCAGCAACACGAGTTTTTTCCACCCCTTTCAGAAAGCGCTCTTCGCGCCACAAAGCCGCCCCAAGACGCGCGAGCAATGAGCATCGAGCTTAAACATATCGCAAACGTCAAAAATAATATAACGGGATTAATATATATAATA
The DNA here is from genome assembly GCF_002162155.2 of Triticum dicoccoides. NCBI lineage: Eukaryota > Viridiplantae > Streptophyta > Magnoliopsida > Poales > Poaceae > Triticum > Triticum dicoccoides. The sequence goes on from NW_021302573.1 coordinate 2,877, forward strand.
ATATAACGGGATTAATATATATCGCGCACGTGCGATATGTTTGTCACAAGGTGCAAAAAATAATTATAAAAGGAATGCAACACGAGGACTTCCCAGGAGGTCACCCATCCTAGTACTACTCTCGCCCAAGCACGCTTAACTTCGGAGTTCTGATGGGATTCGGTGCTTTAGTGCTGGTATGATCGCATCCGACATGTTTCCCCGTCTTCGTCCCTTATGCTTGCCACTCCCAGGTCCGCTCCAAAGACGATTCTACATTCTCACTACCATTACAACCGTTCCCTAACGATGGATAATGTCCTATACTACTTACTCTCCCGCTCAATCACGGAGACGAGTTTTCCACGGTTTCCACCCCTCCCTCCATACCGCAGCAACACGAGTTTTTTCCACCCCTTTCAGAAAGCGCTCTTCGCGCCACAAAGCCGCCCCAAGACGCGCGAGCAATGAGCATCGAGCTTAAACATATCGCAAACGTCAAAAATAATATAACGGGATTAATATATATCGCGCACGTGCGATATGTTTGTCACAAGGCGCAAAAAATAATTATAAAAGGAATGCAACACGAGGACTTTCCAGGAGGTCACCCATCCTAGTACTACTCTCGCCCAAGCACGCTTAACTTCGGAGTTCTGATGGGATCCGGTGCTTTAGTGCTGGTATGATCGCATCCAACATGTTTCCCCGTCTTCGTCCCTTATGCTTGCCACTCCCAGGTCTTCTCCAAAGACGATTCTACATTCTCACTACCATTACAACCGTTCCCTAACAATGGATAATGTCCTATACTACTTACTCTCCCGCTCAATCACGGAGACGAGTTTTCCACGGTTTCCACCCCTCCCTCCATACCGCAGCAACACGAGTTTTTTCCACCCCTTTCAGAAAGCGCTCTTCGCGCCACAAAGCCGCCCCAAGACGCGCGAGCAATGAGCATCGAGCTTAAACATATCGCAAACGTCAAAAATAATATAACGGGATTAATATATATCGCGCACGTGCGATATGTTTGTCACAAGGCGAAAAAAATAATTATAAAAGGAATGCAACACGAGGACTTCCCAGGAGGTCACCCATCCTAGTACTACTCTCGCCCAAGCACGCTTAACTTCGGAGTTCTGATGGGATCCGGTGCTTTAGTGCTGGTATGATCGCATCCGACATGTTTCCCCGTCTTCGTCCCTTATGCTTGCCACTCCCAGGTCCGCTCCAAAGACGATTCTACATTCTCACTACCATTACAACCGTTCCCTAACAATGGATAATGTCCTATACTACTTACTCTCCCGCTCAATCACGGAGACGAGTTTTCCACGGTTTCCACCCCTCCCTCCATACTACAGCAACACGAGTTTTTTCCACCCCTTTCAGAAAGCGCTCTTCGCGCCACAAAGCCGCCCCAAGACGCGCGAGCAATGAGCATCGAGCTTAAACATATCGCAAACGTCCAAAATAATATAACGGGATTAATATATATCGTGCACGTGCGATATGTTTGTCACAAGGCGCAAAAAATAATTATAAAAGGAATGCAACACGAGGACTTCACAGGAGGTCACCCATCCTAGTACTACTCTCGCCCAAGCACGCTTAACTTCGGAGTTCTGATGGGATCCGGTGCTTTAGTGCTGGTAGACATGTTTCCCCGTCTTCCTCCCTTATGCTTGCCACTCCCAGGTCCGCTCCAAAGACGATTCTACATTCTCACTACCATTACAACCGTTCCCTATCAATGGATAATGTCCTATACTACTTACTCTCCCGCTCAATCACGGAGACGAGTTTTCCACGGTTTCCACCCCTCCCTCCATACCGCAGCAACACGAGTTTTTTCCACCCCTTTCAGAAAGCGCTCTTCGCGCCACAAAGCCGCCCCAAGACGCGCGAGCAATGAGCATCGAGCTTAAACATATCGCAAACGTCAAAAATAATATAACGGGATTAATATATATCGCGCACGTGCGATATGTTTGTCACAAGGCGCAAAAAATAATTATAAAAGGAATGCAACACGAGGACTTCCCACGAGGTCACCCATCCTAGTACTACTCTCGCCCAAGCACGCTTAACTTCGGAGTTCTGATGGGATCCGGTGCTTTAGTGCTGGTATGATCGCATCCGACATGTTTCCCCGTCTTCGTCCCTTATGCTTGCCACTCCCAGGTCCGCTCCAAAGACGATTCTACATTCTCACTACCATTACAACCGTTCCCTAACAATGGATAATGTCCTATACTACTTACTCTCCCGCTCAATCACGGAGACGAGTTTTCCACGGTTTCCACCCCTCCCTCCATACCGCAGCAACACGAGTTTTTTCCACCCCTTTCAGAAAGCGCTCTTCGCGCCACAAAGCCGCCCCAAGACGCGCGAGCAATGAGCATCGAGCTTAAACATATCGCAAACGTCAAAAATAATATAACGGGATTAATATATATCGCGCACGTGCGATATGTTTGTCACAAGGCGCAAAAAATAATTATAAAAGGAATGCAACACGAGGACTTCCCAGGAGGTCACCCATCCTAGTACTACTCTCGCCCAAGCACGCTTAACTTCGGAGTTCTGATGGAATTCGGTGCTTTAGTGCTGGTATGATCGCATCCGACATGTTTCCCCGTCTTCGTCCCTTATGCTTGCCACTCCCAGGTCCGCTCCAAAGACGATTCTACATTCTCACTACCATTACAACCGTTCCCTAACAATGGATAATGTCCTATACTACTTACTCTCCCGCTCAATCACGGAGACGAGTTTTCCACGGTTTCCACCCCTCCCTCCATACCGCAGCAACACGAGTTTTTTCCACCCCTTTCAGAAAGCGCTCTTCGCGCCACAAAGCCGCCCCAAGACGCGCGAGCAATGAGCATCGAGCTTAAACATATCGCAAACGTCAACAATAATATAACGGGATTAATATATATCGCGCACGTGCGATATGTTTGTCACAAGGCGCAAAAAATAATTATAAAAGGAATGCAACACGAGGACTTCCCAGGAGGTCACCCATCCTAGTACTACTCTCGCCCAAGCACGCTTAACTTCGGAGTTCTGACGGGATCCGGTGCTTTAGTGCTGGTATGATCGCATCCAACATGTTTCCCCGTCTTCGTCCCTTATGCTTGCCACTCCCAGGTCCGCTCCAAAGACGATTCTACATTCTCACTACCATTACAACCGTTCCCTAACAATGGATAATGTCCTATACTACTTACTCTCCCGCTCAATCACGGAGACGAGTTTTCCACGGTTTCCACCCCTCCCTCCATACCGCAGCAACACGAGTTTTTTCCACCCCTTTCAGAAAGCGCTCTTCGCACCACAAAGCCTCCCCAAGACGCGCGAGCAATGAGCATCGAGCTTAAACATATCGCAAACGTCAAAAATAATATTACGGGATTAATATATATCGCGCACGTGCGATATGTTTGTCACAAGGCGCAAAAAATAATTATAAAAGGAATGCAACACGAGGACTTCCCAGGAGGTCACCCATCCTAGTACTACTCTCGCCCAAGCGCGCTTAACTTCGGAGTTCTGATGGGATCCGGTGCTTTAGTGCTGGTATGATCGCATCCGACATGTTTCCCCGTCTTCGTCCCTTATGCTTGCCACTCCCAGGTCCGCTCCAAAGACGATTCTACATTCTCACTACCATTACAACCGTTCCCTAACAATGGATAATGTCCTATACTACTTACTCTCCCGCTCAATCACAGAGACGAGTTTTCCACGGTTTCCACCCCTCCCTCCATACCGCAGCAACACGAGTTTTTTCCACCCCTTTCAGAAAGCGCTCTTCGCGCCACAAAGCCGCCCCAAGACGCGCGAGCAATGAGCATCGAGCTTAGACATATCGCAAACGTCAAAAATAATATTACGGGATTAATATATATCGCGCACGTGCGATATGTTTGTCACAAGGCGCAAAAAATAATTATAAAAGGAATGCAACACGAGGACTTCCCAGGAGGTCACCCATCCTAGTACTACTCTCGCCCAAGCACGCTTAACTTCGGAGTTCTGATGGGATCCGGTGCTTTAGTGCTGGTATGATCGCATTCGACATGTTTCCCCGTGTTCGTCCCTTATGCTTGCCACTCCCAGGTCCGCTCCAAAGACGATTCTACATTCTCACTACCATTACAACCGTTCCCTAACAATGGATAATGTCCTATACTACTTACTCTCCCGCTCAATCACAGAGACGAGTTTTCCACGGTATTCACCCCTCCCTCCATACCGCAGCAACACGAGTTTTTTCCACCCCTTTCAGAAAGCGCTCTTCGCGCCACAAAGCCGCCCCAAGACGCGCGAGCAATGAGCATCGAGCTTAGACATATCGCAAACGTCAAAAATAATATTACGGGATTAATATATATCGCGCACGTGCGATATGTTTGTCACAAGGCGCAAAAAATAATTATAAAAGGAATGCAACACGAGGACTTCCCAGGAGGTCACCCATCCTAGTACTACTCTCGCCCAAGCACGCTTAACTTCGGAGTTCTGATGGGATCCGGTGCTTTAGTGCTGGTATGATCGCATCCTACATGTTTCCCCGTCTTCGTCCCTTATGCTTGCCACTCCCAGGTCCGCTTCAAAGACGATTCTACATTCTCACTACCATTACAACCGTTCCCTAACAATGGATAATGTCCTATACTACTTACTCTCCCGCTCAATCACGGAGACGAGTTTTCCACGGTTTCCACCCCTCCCTCCATACCGCAGCAACACGAGTTTTTTCCACCCCTTTCAGAAAGCGCTCTTCGCGCCACAAAGCCGCCCCAAGACGCGCGAGCAATGAGCATCGAGCTTAAACATATCACAAACGTCAAAAATAATATAACGGGATTAATATATATCGCGCACGTGCGATATGTTTGTCACAAGGCGCAAAAAATAATTATAAAAGGAATGCAACACGAGGACTTCCCAGGAGGTCACCCATCCTAGTACTACTCTCGCCCAAGCACGCTTAACTTCGGAGTTCTGATGGGATCCGGTGCTTTAGTGCTGGTATGATCGCATCCGACATGTTTCCCTGTCTTCGTCCCTTATGCTTGCCACTCCCAGGTCCGCTCCAAAGACGATTCTACATTCTCACTACCATTACAACCGTTCCCTAACAATGGATAATGTCCTATACTACTTACTCTCCCGCTCAATCACAGAGACGAGTTTTCCACGGTTTCCACCCCTCCCTCCATACCGCAGCAACACGAGTTTTTTCCACCCCTTTCAGAAAGCGCTCTTCGCGCCACAAAGCCGCCCCAAGACGCGCGAGCAATGAGCATCGAGCTTAGACATATCGCAAACGTCAAAAATAATATAACGGGATTAATATATATCGCGCACGTGCGATATGTTTGTCACAAGGCACAAAAAATAATTATAAAAGGAATGCAACACAAGGACTTCCCAGGAGGTCACCCATCCTAGTACTACTCTCGCCCAAGCATGCTTAACTTCGGAGTTCTGATGGGATCCGGTGCTTTAGTGCTGGTATGATCGCATCCGACATGTTTCCCCGTCTTCGTCCCTTATGCTTGCCACTCCCAGGTCCGCTCCAAAGACCATTCTACATTCTCACTACCATTACAACCGTTCCCTAACAATGGATAATGTCCTATACTACTTACTCTCCCGCTCAATCACGGAGACGAGTTTTCCACGGTTTCCACCCCTCCCTCCATACCGCAGCAACACGAGTTTTTTCCACCCCTTTCAGAAAGCGCTCTTCGCACCACAAAGCCGCCCCAAGACGCGCGAGCAATGAGCATCGAGCTTAAACATATCGCAAACGTCAAAAATAATATTACGGGATTAATATATATCGCGCACGTGCGATATGTTTGTCACAAGGCGCAAAAAATAATTATAAAAGGAATGCAACACGAGGACTTCCCAGGAGGTCACCCATCCTAGTACTACTCTCGCCCAAGCACGCTTAACTTCGGAGTTCTGATGGGATCCGGTGCTTTAGTGCTGGTATGATCGCATCCGACATGTTTCCCCGTCTTCGTCCCTTATGCTTGCCACTCCCAGGTCCGCTCCAAAGACGATTCTACATTCTCACTACCATTACAACCGTTCCCTAACAATGGATAATGTCCTATACTACTTACTCTCCCGCTCAATCACAGACACGAGTTTTCCACGGTTTCCACCCCTCCCTCCATACCGCAGCAACACGAGTTTTTTCCACCCCTTTCAGAAAGCGCTCTTCACGCCACAAAGCTGCCCCAAGACGCGCGAGCAATGAGCATCGAGCTTAGACATATCGCAAACGTCAAAAATAATATTACGGGATTAATATATATCGCGCACGTGCGATATGTTTGTCACAAGGCGCATAAAATAATTATAAAAGGAATGCAACACGAGGACTTCCCAGGAGGTCACCCATCCTAGTACTACTCTCGCCCAAGCACGCTTAACTTCGGAGTTCTGATGGGATCCGGTGCTTTAGTGCTGGTATGATCGCATCCGACATGATTCCCCGTCTTCGTCCCTTATGCTTGCCACTCCCAGGTCCGCTCCAAAGACGATTCTACATTCTCACTACCATTACAACCGTTCCCTAACAATGGATAATGTCCTATACTACTTACTCTCCCGCTCAATCACGGAGACGAGTTTTCCACGGTTTCCACCCCTCCCTCCATACCGCAGCAACACGAGTTTTTTCCACCCCTTTCAGAAAGCGCTCTTCGCGCCACAAAGCCGCCCCAAGACGCGCGAGCAATGAGCATCGAGCTTAAACATATCACAAACGTCAAAAATAATATAACGGGATTAATATATATCGCGCACGTGCGATATGTTTGTCACAAGGCGCAAAAAATAATTATAAAAGGAATGCAACACGAGGACTTCCCAGGAGGTCACCCATCCTAGTACTACTCTCGCCCAAGCACGCTTAACTTCGGAGTTCTGATGGGATTCGGTGCTTTAGTGCTGGTATGATCGCATCCGACATGTTTCCCCGTCTTCGTCCCTTATGCTTGCCACTCCCAGGTCCGCTCCAAAGACGATTCTACATTCTCACTACCATTACAACCGTTCCCTAACAATGGATAATGTCCTATACTACTTACTCTCCCGCTCAATCACGGAGACGAGTTTTCCACGGTTTCCACCCCTCCCTCCATACCGCAGCAACACGAGTTTTTTCCACCCCTTTCAGAAAGCGCTCTTCGCGCCACAAAGCCGCCCCAAGACGCGCGAGCAATGAGCATCGAGCTTAAACATATCGCAAACGTCAAAAATAATATAACGGGATTAATATATATCGCGCACGTGCGATATGTTTGTCACAAGGCGCAAAAAATAATTATAAAAGGAATGCAACACGAGGACTTCCCAGGAGGTCACCCATCCTAGTACTACTCTCGCCCAAGCACGCTTAACTTCGGGGTTCTGATGGGATCCGGTGCTTTAGTGCTGGTATGATCGCATCCGACATGTTTCCCCGTCTTCGTCCCTTATGCTTGCCACTCCCAGGTCCGCTCCAAATACGATTCTACATTCTCACTACCATTACAACCGTTCCCTAACAATGGATAATGTCCTATACTACTTACTCTCCCGCTCAATCACGGAGACGAGTTTTCCACGGTTTCCACCCCTCCCTCCATACCGCAGCAACACGAGTTTTTTCCACCCCTTTCAGAAAGCGCTCTTCGCGCCACAAAGCCGCCCCAAGACGCGCGAGCAATGAGCATCGAGCTTAAACATATCGCAAACGTCAAAAATAATATAACGGGATTAATATATATCGCGCACGTGCGATATGTTTGTCACAAGGCGCAAAAAATAATTATAAAAGGAATGCAACACGAGGACTTCCCAGAAGGTCACCCATCCTAGTACTACTCTCGCCCAAGCACGCTTAACTTCGGAGTTCTAATGGGATCCGGTGCTTTAGTGCTGGTATGATCGCATCCGAAATGTTTCCCTGTCTTCGTCCCTTATGCTTGCCACTCCCAGGTCCGCTCCAAAGACGATTCTACATTCTCACTACCATTACAACCGTTCCCTAACAATGGATAATGTCCTATACTACTTACTCTCCCGCTCAATCACGGAGACGAGTTTTCCACGGTTTCCACCCCTCCCTCCATACCGCAGCAACACGAGTTTTTTCCACCCCTTTCAGAAAGCGCTCTTCGCGCCACAAAGCCGCCCCAAGACGCGCGAGCAATGAGCATCGAGCTTAAACATATCGCAAACGTCAAAAATAATATAACGGGATTAATATATATCGCGCACGTGCGATATGTTTGTCACAAGGCGCAAAAAATAATTATAAAAGGAATGCAACACGAGGACTTCCAAGGAGGTCACCCATCCTAGTACTACTCTCGCCCAAGCACGCTTAACTTCGGAGTTCTGATGGGATCCGGTGCTTTAGCGCTGGTATGATCGCATCCGACATGTTTCCCCGTCTTCGTCCCTTATGCTTGCCACTCCCAGGTCCGCTCCAAAGACGATTCTACATTCTCACTACCATTACAACCGTTCCCTAACAATGGATAATGTCCTATACTACTTACTCTCCCGCTCAATCACGGAGACGAGTTTTCCACGGTTTCCACCCCTCCCTCCATACCGCAGCAACACGAGTTTTTTCCACCCCTTTCAGAAAGCGCTCTTCGCGCCACAAAGCCGCCCCAAGACGCGCGAGCAATGAGCATCGAGGTTAAACATATCGCAAATGTCAAAAATAATATAACGGGATTAATATATATCGCGGACGTGCGATATGTTTGTCACAAGGCGCAAAAAATAATTATAAAAGGAATGCAACACGAGGACTTCCCAGGAGGTCACCCATCCTAGTACTACTCTCGCCCAAGCACGCTTAACTTCGGAGTTCTGATGGGATCCGGTGCTTTAGCGCTGGTATGATCGCATCCGACATGTTTCCCCGTCTTCGTCCCTTATGCTTGCCACTCCCAGGTCCGCTCCAAAGACGATTCTACATTCTCACTACCATTACAACCGTTCCCTAACAATGGATAATGTCCTATACTACTTACTCTCCCGCTCAATCACGGAGACGAGTTTTCCACGGTTTCCACCCCTCCCTCCATACCGCAGCAACACGAGTTTTTTCCACCCCTTTCAGAAAGCGCTCTTCGCGCCACAAAGCCGCCCCAAGACGCGCGAGCAATGAGCATCGAGCTTAAACATATCGCAAACGTCAAAAATAATATAACGGGATTAATATATATCGCGCACGTGCGATATGTTTGTCACAAGGCGCAAAAAATAATTATAAAAGGAATGCAACACGAGGACTTCCCAGGAGGTCACCCATCCTAGTACTACACTCGCCCAAGCACGCTTAACTTCAGAGTTCTAATGGGATCCGGTGCTTTAGTGCTGGTATGATCGCATGCGACATGTTTCCCCGTCTTCGTCCCTTATGCTCGCCACTCCCAGGTCCGCTCCAAAGACGATTCTACATTCTCACTACCATTACAACCGTTCCCTAACAATGGATAATGTCCTATACTACTTACTCTCCCGCTCAATCACGGAGACGAGTTTTCCACGATTTCCACCCCTCCCACCATACCGCAGCAACACGAGTTTTTTCCACCCCTTTCAGAAAGCGCTCTTCGCGCCACAAAGCCGCCCCAAGACACGCGAGCAATGAGCATCGAGCTTAAACATATCGCAAACGTCAAAAATAATATAACGGGATTAATATATATCGCGCACGTGCGATATGTTTGTCACAAGGCGCAAAAAATAATTATAAAAGGAATGCAACACGAGGACTTCCAAGGAGGTCACCCATCCTAGTACTACTCTCGCCCAAGCACGCTTAACTTCGGAGTTCTGATGGGATCCGGTGCTTTAGCGCTGGTATGATCGCATCCGACATGTTTCCCCGTCTTCGTCCCTTATGCTTGCCACTCCCAGGTCCGCTCCAAAGACGATTCTACATTCTCACTACCATTACAATCGTTCCCTAACAATGGATAATGTCCTATACTACTTACTCTCCCGCTCAATCACGGAGACGAGTTTTCCACGGTTTCCACCCCTCCCTCCATACCGCAGCAACACGAGTTTTTTCCACCCCTTTCAGAAAGCGCTCTTCGCGCCACAAAGCCGCCCCAAGACGCGCGAGCAATGAGCCGCCCCAAGACGCGCGAGCAATGAGCATCGAGCTTAAACATATCGCAAACGTCAAAAATAATATAACGGGATTAATATATATCGCGCACGTGCGATATGTTTGTCACAAGGCGCAAAAAATAATTATAAAAGGAATGCAACACGAGGACTTCCCAGGAGGTCACCCATCCTAGTACTACTCTCGCCCAAGCACGCTTAACTTCGGAGTTCTGATGGGATCCGGTGCTTTAGCGCTGGTATGATCGCATACGACATGTTTCCCCGTCTTCGTCCCTTATGCTTGCCACTCCCAGGTCCGCTCCAAAGACGATTCTACATTCTCACTACCATTACAACCGTTCCCTAACAATGGATAATGTCCTATACTACTTACTCTCCCGCTCAATTACGGAGACGAGTTTTCCACGGTTTCCACCCCTCCCTCCATACCGCAGCAACACGAGTTTTTTCCACCCCTTTCAGAAAGCGCTCTTCGCGCCACAAAGCCGCCCCAAGACGCGCGAGCAATGAGCATCGAGCTTAAACATATCGCAAACGTCAAAAATAATATAACGGGATTAATATATATCGCGCACGTGCGATATGTTTGTCACAAGGCGCAAAAAATAATTATAAAAGGAATGCAACACGAGGACTTCCCAGGAGGTCACCCATCCTAGTACTACTCTCGCCCAAGCACGCTTAACTTCGGAGTTCTGATGGGATCCGGTGCTTTAGTGCTGGTATGATCGCATCCGACATGTTTCCCCGTCTTCGTCCCTTAAGCTTGCCACTCCCAGGTCCGCTCCAAAGACGATTCTACATTCTCACTACCATTACAACCGTTCCCTAACAATGGATAATGTCCTATACTACTTACTCTCCCGCTCAATCACGGAGACGAGTTTTCCAAGGTTTCCACCCCTCCCTCCATACCGCAGCAACACGAGTTTTTTCCACCCCTTTCAGAAAGCGCTCTTCGCGCCACAAAGCCGCCCCAAGACGCGCGAGCAATGAGCATCGAGCTTAAACATATCGCAAACGTCAAAAATAATATAACGGGATTAATATATATCGCGCACGTGCGATATGTTTGTCACAAGGCGCAAAAAATAATTATAAAAGGAATGCAACACGAGGACTTCCCAGGAGGTCACCCATCCTAGTACTACTCTCGCCCAAGCACGCTTAACTTCGGGGTTCTGATGGGATCCGGTGCTTTTGTGCTGGTATGATCGCATCCGACATGTTTCCCCGTCTTCGTCCCTTATGCTTGCCACTCCCAGGTCCGCTCCAAAGACGATTCTACATTCTCACTACCATTACAACCGTTCCCTAACAATGGATAATGTCCTATACTACTTACTCTCCCGCTCAATCACGGAGACGAGTTTTCCACGGTTTCCACCCCTCCCTCCATACCGCAGCAACACGAGTTTTTTCCACCCCTTTCAGAAAGCGCTCTTCGCGCCACAAAGCCGCCCCAAGACGCGCGAGCAATGAGCATCGAGCTTAAACATATCGCAAACGTGAAAAATAATATAACGGGATTAATATATATCGCGCACGTGCGATATGTTTGTCACAAGGCGCAAAAAATAATTATAAAAGGAATGCAACACGAGGACTTCCCAGGAGGTCACCCATCCTAGTACTACTCTCGCCCAAGCACGCTTAACTTCGGAGTTCTAATGGGATCCGGTGCTTTAGTGCTGGTATGATCGCATCCGAAATGTTTCCCTGTCTTCGTCCCTTATGCTTGCCACTCCCAGGTCCGCTCCAAAGACGATTCTACATTCTCACTACCATTACAACCGTTCCCTAACAATGGATAATGTCCTATACTACTTACTCTCCCGCTCAATCACGGAGACGAGTTTTCCACGGTTTCCACCCCTCCCTCCATACCGCAGCAACACGAGTTTTTTCCACCCCTTTCAGAAAGCGCTCTTCGCGCCACAAAGCCGCCCCAAGACGCGCGAGCAATGAGCATCGAGCTTAAACATATCGCAAACGTCAAAAATAATATAACGGGATTAATATATATCGTGCACGTGCGATATGTTTGTCACAAGGCGCAAAAAATAATTATAAAAGGAATGCAACACGAGGACTTCCAAGGAGGTCACCCATCCTAGTACTACTCTCGCCCAAGCACGCTTAACTTCGGAGTTCTGATGGGATCCGGTGCTTTAGCGCTGGTATGATCGCATCCGACATGTTTCCCCGTCTTCGTCCCTTATGCTTGCCACTCCCAGGTCCGCTCCAAAGACGATTCTACATTCTCACTACCATTACAACCGTTCCCTAACAATGGATAATGTCCTATACTACTTACTCTCGCGCTCAATCACGGAGACGAGTTTTCCACGGTTTCCACCCCTCCCTCCATACCGCAGCAACACGAGTTTTTTCCACCCCTTTCAGAAAGCGCTCTTCGCGCCACAAAGCCGCCCCAAGACGCGCGAGCAATGAGCATCGAGCTTAAACATATCGCAAACGTCAAAAATAATATAACGGGATTAATATATATCGCGCACGTGCGATATGTTTGTCACAAGGCGCAAAAAATAATTATAAAAGGAATGCAACACGAGGACTTCCCAGGAGGTCACCCATCCTAGTACTACTCTCGCCCAAGCACGCTTAACTTCGGAGTTCTGATGGGATCCGGTGCTTTAGTGCTGGTATGATCGCATCCGACATGTTTCCCCGTCTTCGTCCCTTATGCTTGGCACTCCCAGGTCCGCTCCAAAGACGATTCTACATTCTCACTACCATTACAACCGTTCCCTAACAATGGATAATGTCCTATACTACTTACTCTCCCGCTCAATCACGGAGACGAGTTTTCCACGGTTTCCACCCCTCCCTCCATACCGCAGCAACACGAGTTTTTTCCACCCCTTTCAGAAAGCGCTCTTCGCGCCACAAAGCCGCCCCAAGACGCGCGAGCAATGAGCATCGAGCTTAAACATATCGCAAACGTCAAAAATAATATAACGGGATTAATATATATCGCGCACGTGCGATATGTTTGTCACAAGGCGCAAAAAATAATTATAAAAGGAATGCAACACGAGGACTTCCCAGGAGGTCACCCATCCTAGTACTACTCTCGCCCAAGCACGCTTAACTTCAGAGTTCTAATGGGATCCGGTGCTTTAGTGCTGGTATGATCGCATCCGACATGTTTCCCCGTCTTCGTCCCTTATGCTCGCCACTCCCAGGTCCGCTCCAAAGACGATTCTACATTCTCACTACCATTACAACCATTCCCTAACAATGGATAATGTCCTATACTACTTACTCTCCCGCTCAATCACGGAGACGAGTTTTCCACGGTTTCCACCCCTCCCTCCATACCGCAGCAACACGAGTTTTTTCCACCCCTTTCAGAAAGCGCTCTTCGCGCCACAAAGCCGCCCCAAGACGCGCGAGCAATGAGCATCGAGCTTAAACATATCGCAAACGTCAAAAATAATATAACGGGATTAATATATATCGCGCACGTGCGATATGTTTGTCACAAGGCGCAAAAAATAATTATAAAAGGAATGCAACACGAGGACTTCCAAGGAGGTCACCCATCCTAGTACTACTCTCGCCCAAGCACGCTTAACTTCGGAGTTCTGATGGGATCCGGTGCTTTAGCGCTGGTATGATCGCATCCGACATGTTTCCCCGTCTTCGTCCCTTATGCTTGCCACTCCCAGGTCCGCTCCAAAGACGATTCTACATTCTCACTACCATTACAACCGTTCCCTAACAATAGATAATGTCCTATACTACTTACTCTCCCGCTCAATCACGGAGACGAGTTTTCCACGGTTTCCACCCCTCCCTCCATACCGCAGCAACACGAGTTTTTTCCACCCCTTTCAGAAAGCGCTCTTCGCGCCACAAAGCCGCCCCAAGACGCGCGAGCAATGAGCATCGAGCTTAAACATATCGCAAACGTCAAAAATAATATAACGGGATTAATATATATCGCGCACGTGCGATATGTTTGTCACAAGGCGCAAAAAATAATTATAAAAGGAATGCAACACGAGGACTTCCCAGGAGGTCACCCATCCTAGTACTACTCTCGCCCAAGCACGCTTAACTTCGGAGTTCTGATGGGATCCGGTGCTTTAGTGCTGGTATGATCGCATCCGACATGTTTCCCCGTCTTCGTCCCTTATGCTTGCCACTCCCAGGTCCGCTCCAAAGACGATTCTACATTCTCACTACCATTACAACCGTTCCCTAACAATGGATAGTGTCCTATACTACTTACTCTTCCGTTCAATCACGGAGACGAGTTTTCCACGGTTTCCACCCCTCCCTCCATACCGCAGCAACACGAGTTTTTTCCACCCCTTTCAGAAAGCGCTCTTCGCGCCACAAAGCCGCCCCAAGACGCGCGAGCAATGAGCATCGAGCTTAAACATATCGCAAACGTCAAAAATAATATAACGGGATTAATATATATCGCGCACGTGCGATATGTTTGTCACGAGGCGACAAAATAATTATATAAAAGGAATGCAACACGAGGACTTCCCAGGAGGTCACCCATCCTAGTACTACTCTCGCCCAAGCACGCTTAACTTCGGAGTTCTGATGGGATCCGGTGCTTTAGTGCTGGTATGATCGCATCCGACATGTTTCCCCGTCTTCGTCCCTTATGCTTGCCACTCCCAGGTCCGCTCCAAAGACGATTCTACATTCTCACTACCATTACAACCGTTCCCTAACAATGGATAATGTCCTATACTACTTACTCTCCCGCTCAATCACGGAGACGAGTTTTCCACGGTTTCCACCCCTCCCTCCATACCGCAGCAACACGAGTTTTTTCCACCCCTTTCAGAAAGCGCTCTTCGCGCCACAAAGCCGCCCCAAGACGCGCGAGCAATGAGCATCGAGCTTAAACATATCGCAAACGTCAAAAATAATATAACAGGATTAATATATATCGCGCACGTGCGATATGTTTGTCACAAGGCGCAAAAAATAATTATAAAAGGAATGCAACACGAGGACTTCCCAGGAGGTCACCCATCCTAGTACTACTCTCGCCCAAGCACGCTTAACTTCGGAGTTCTGATGGGATCCGATGCTTTAGTGCTGGTATGATCGCATCCGACATGTTTCCCCGTCTTCGTCCCTTATGCTTGCCACTCCCAGGTCCGCTCCAAAGACGATTCTACATTCTCAGTACCATTACAACCGTTCCCTAACAATGGATAGTGTCCTATACTACTTACTCTCCCGCTCAATCACGGAGACGAGTTTTCCACGGTTTCCACCCCTCCCTCCATACCGCAGCAACACGAGTTTTTTCCACCCCTTTCAGAAAGCGCTCTTCACGCCACAAAGCCGCCCCAAGACGCGCGAGCAATGAGCATCGAGCTTAAACATATCGCAAACGTCAAAAATAATATAACGGGATTAATATATATCGCGCACGTGCGATATGTTTGTCACAAGGCGCAAAAAATAATTATAAAAGGAATGCAACACGAGGACTTCCCAAGAGGTCACCCATCCTAGTACTACTCTCGCCCAAGCACGCTTAACTTCGGAGTTCTAATGGGATCCGGTGCTTTAGTGCTGGTATGATCGCATCCGACATGTTTCCCCGTCTTCGTCCCTTATGCTTGCCACTCCCAGGTCCGCTCCAAAGACGATTCTACATTCTCACTACCATTACAACCGTTCCCTAACAATGGATAATGTCCTATACTACTTACTCTCCCGCTCAATCACGGAGACGAGTTTTCCACGGTTTCCACCCCTCCCTCCATACCGCAGCAACACGAGTTTTTTCCACCCCTTTCAGAAAGCGCTCTTCGCGCCACAAAGCCGCCCCAAGACGCGCGAGCAATGAGCATCGAGCTTAAACATATCGCAAACGTCAAAAATAATATAACGGGATTAATATATATCGCGCACGTGCGATATGTTTGTCACAAGGCGCAAAAAATAATTATAAACGGAATGCAACACGAGGACTTCCCAGGAGGTCACCCATCCTAGTACTACTCTCGCCCAAGCACGCTTAACTTCGGAGTTCTGATGGGATCCGGTGCTTTAGTGCTGGTATGATCGCATCCAACATGTTTCCCCGTCTTCGTCCCTTATGCTTGCCACTCCCAGGTCCGCTCCAAAGACGATTCTACATTCTCACTACCATTACAACCGTTCCCTAACAATGGATAATGTCCTATACTACTTACTCTCCCGCTCAATCACGGAGACGAGTTTTCCACGGTTTCCACCCCTCCCTCCATACCGCAGCAACACGAGTTTTTTCCACCCCTTTCAGAAAGCGCTCTTCGCGCCACAAAGCCGCCCCAAGACGCGCGAGCAATGAGCATCGAGCTTAAACATATCGCAAACGTCAAAAATAATATAACGGGATTAATATATATCACGCACGTGCGATATGTTTGTCACAAGGCGCAAAAAATAAATATAAAAGGAATGCAACACGAGGACTTCCCAGGAGGTCACCCATCCTAGTACTACTCTCGCCCAAGCACGCTTAACTTCGGGGTTCTGATGGGATCCGGTGCTTTAGTGCTGGTATGATCGCATCCGACATGTTTCCCCGTCTTCGTCCCTTATGCTTGCCACTCCCAGGTCCGCTCCAAATACGATTCTACATTCTCACTACCATTACAACCGTTCCCTAACAATGGATAATGTCCTATACTACTTACTCTCCCGCTCAATCACGGGGACGAGTTTTCCACGGTTTCCACCCCTCCCTCCATACCGCAGCAACACGAGTTTTTTCCACCCCTTTCAGAAAGCGCTCTTCGCGCCACAAAGCCGCCCCAAGACGCGCGAGCAATGAGCATCGAGCTTAAACATATCGCAAACGTCAAAAATAATATAACGGGATTAATATATATCGCGCTCGTGCGATATGTTTGTCACAAGGCGCAAAAAATAATTATAAAAGGAATGCAACACGAGGACTTCCCAGAAGGTCACCCATCCTAGTACTACTCTCGCCCAAGCACGCTTAACTTCGGAGTTCTAATGGGATCCGGTGCTTTAGTGCTGGTATGATCGCATCTGAAATTTTTCCCTGTCTTCGTCCCTTATGCTTGCCACTCCCAGGTCCGCTCCAAAGACGATTCTACATTCTCACTACCATTACAACCGTTCCCTAACAATGAATAATGTCCTATACTACTTACTCTCCCGCTCAATCACGGAGACGAGTTTTCCACGGTTTCCACCCCTCCCTCCATACCGCAGCAACACGAGTTTTTTCCACCCCTTTCAGAAAGCGCTCTTCGCGCCACAAAGCCGCCCCAAGACGCGCGAGCAATGAGCATCGAGCTTAAACATATCGCAAACGTCAAAAATAATATAACGGGATTAATATATATCGCGCACGTGCGATATGTTTGTCACAAGGCGCAAAAAATAATTATAAAAGGAATGCAACACGAGGACTTCCAAGGAGGTCACCCATCCTAGTACTACTCTCGCCCAAGCACGCTTAACTTCGGAGTTCTGA
>NW_021302574.1:0-1149 GCF_002162155.2 Triticum dicoccoides
AAACGGGCCAGAATCGTCAAAAACCGCGAGTGTTGATGTCTGACACGTAAACGCACCCT
Organism: Triticum dicoccoides; assembly: GCF_002162155.2. Taxonomy (NCBI): domain Eukaryota; kingdom Viridiplantae; phylum Streptophyta; class Magnoliopsida; order Poales; family Poaceae; genus Triticum; species Triticum dicoccoides. The sequence goes on from NW_021302574.1 coordinate 60, forward strand.
GGGGTTCGTTAATCGCGGAAATCACTCTGGGACCCCAAAAAAGTGAGTAATAGTCCACAAAATGGGCCAGAATCAGCCAAAATTGTGAGTGTTGATGACCGACATCTAAGCGCACCTTGGGGTTCATAAACTATGGAAATCGCTTTGGAATCCCTAAACGGTGAGTAATAGTCCACGAAACGGGTCAAAATTGGCCAAAGCTGTGAGTGTTGATGACGGGCACGTAAACGCACCCCAGGGATCGTCAATCATGGAAATCGCTCTGGAACCCCAAAACGGTGAGTAACAGTGCACAAAACATACCAGAATCGGCCAAAATTGTGAGTTTTGATGACCGACACGTAAGCGCACCCCGGTGTTCGTCAATCGTGGAAATCACTTCGGGATCCCAAAACTGAGTAATAGTCCAAGAAACGAGCAAGAATCGGCCCAATCTGCGAGTCTTGACGACCAACACGTAAGCACATCTTGGGGTTCGACAACCATGGAAATCGCTTTGGGAGTCCAAAATGGTGAGTAATAGTCCGTGAAAGAGCCCTGAATCGGTAAAACCTAAGGTTATTGATCAACGATACATAAACGCACCCCGGGGTTCGTCAATCATGGAAATCACTCAGGGAGCCGAAATCAGTGAGTAGTAGTCCATGAAACGGGCCAAACTCGGCCAAAACTGCAAATGTTGATGACAGACACATAAACACACCGTTGTTCGCCGATCATGGAAATCACTACGTGACCCCAAAACTGAGTAATAGTCCAAGAGACGGGCCAGAATCGGCCAAAACCGCGATTGTTGATGACCGACACGTAAGCGCGCCTTGGGGTTCGACAACCATGGAAATCACTTTGGGACCCCAAAAAGGTGAGTAATAGTCCATGAAACGGGCCAGAATCGACAAAAACCACGAGTGTTGATGACCGACAAGTAAACGCACCACGGGGTTTGTTAATCGTGGAAATCACTGCGGGACCCCAAAACAGTCAGTATTAGTCCATGAAACGGGCCAGAATTGGCCAAAACAATGAGTGTTGATGACCGACACGTAAGTGCACCTTAGGGTTCAACAACTGTGGAAATCGCTCCGTGATC
>NW_021302575.1:0-1222 GCF_002162155.2 Triticum dicoccoides
AGCGGTCAAGTCGAGCGTGTCAACCAAATTCTTGAAGATATGCTCAGGGCTTGTGTGATCTCCTTCGGCATGAAGTGGGAGGATTGTCTTCCTTATGCTGAATTCTCATACAACAACAGCTTTCAAGCAAGTTCGGGCAAGGCCCCCTTTGAAATTCTGTATGGCAGGAAGTGCCGTACCCCTCTCAACTGGTCTGAAACCGGTGAACGTCAGCTGCTGGGTAATGACTTAATCACAGAAGCAGAAGAAATGTGCAAAGTCATTCGTGATAACCTCAAAGCAGCTCAATCCCGCCAGAAGTGCTACTATGATAGTAAGCACCGTGAATTGGCTTTCGAGATCGGAGATCATGTTTACCTCCGCGTCTCTCCCATGAAAGGTACTCGTCGCTTCGGTATCAAAGGGAAGCTTGCCCCTAGATACGTGGGACCTTTCAAGATTGTCTGCAAGAGAGGCGACCTCGCCTATCAACTCGAGCTTCCTTCAAACTTTGCAAATGTTCATGATGTGTTCCATGTCTCTCAGCTTCGAAAGTGCTTCAAGACTCCTGACCGCACCGTCAACTTCGAGGACATTGAGCTCCAAGAAGATCTCTCTTATCGTGAGCACCCAATTGCTATTCTTGAAGAGACTGAACGCAAGACTCGCAACAAGTCAATCAAATTTCTCAAAGTCAAGTGGTCACACCATTCCGACCGTGAAGCTACCTGGGAACGCGAGGATCACCTCCGTTCTGAGTACCCGGAGTTCTTTCAGTCCTAGATCTCGGGACGAGATCTTTTCATAGTGGTGGAGTGTTGTAATGCCCCAGATATACTTTCCATATTTGTACTCCAACTCTTGCCGTCTCCGGCGCTAAGTTATATTTATTTCTCGGGTTGGGTCTTTGTCTCCATGTGTTGTTTTTTTCTTTTTCGTGCATCTCTTATCATGTCATCACGTGCATTGCATTTGCATACATGTTCATCTCATGCATTCGAGCATTTTCCCCGTTGTCCGTTTTGCATTCCGGCGCTTCGTTCTCCTCCGGTGGTCATTTCTAGTCTTCTTTCGTGTGTGGGGTTTAAACATTTCCGGATTGTCCCGAGACTTGCCAAGCGGCCTTGGTTTACTACCGGTAAACCGCCTGTCAAGGTTCGTATCATTTGGACTTCGTTTGATACTCCAACGGTTAACCGAGGGACCGAAAAGGCCTCGTGTGTGTTGCAGCCCAACACCCCCC
>NW_021302576.1:0-1155 GCF_002162155.2 Triticum dicoccoides
TTCACATACAACGGGTGTAAGACAGTTTTACACAGCGAAAACACTTAGGGTTAACTTGACGAGCCTAGCATGTGCAGACATGGCCTCGGAACACGGAGACCGAAAGGTCGAACACGAGTCGTATAGAAGATACGATCAACATGAGAATGTTCACCGACGATGACTAGTCCGTCTCACGTGATGATCGGACACGGCCTAGTCGACTCGGATCGTGTAACACTTAGATGACTAAAGGGATGTCTAATCTGAGTGGGAGTTCATAATTTGATTAGAACTTAATTATCATGAACTTAGTCTAAAACCTTTGCAAATATGTCTTGTAGATCAAATGGCCAACGCTCATGTCAACATGAACTTCAACGCGTTCCTAGAGAAAACCAAGCTGAAAGATGATGGCAGCAACTATACGGACTGGGTCCGGAACCTGAGGATCATCCTCATAGCTGCCAGGAAACAATATGTCCTAGAAGGACCGCTAGGTGACGCTCCCGTCCTAGAGAACCAAGACATTATGAATGCTTGGCAAACTCGCGCTGATGATTACTCCCTCGTTCAGTGCGGCATGCTTTACAGCTTAGAACCGGGGCTCCAAAAGCGTTTTGAGCATCACGGAGCATATGAGATGTTCGAAGAGCTGAAACTAGTTTTCCAAGCTCATGCCCGGGTCGAGAGATATGATGTCTCCGACAAGTTCTATAGTTGTAAGATGGAGGAAAACAGTTCTGTCAGTGAGCACATCCTGAAGATGTCTGGGTTGCACAACCGTATGACCCAGCTGAACATTAACCTCCCAGATGAGGCGGTCATTGACAGAATCCTCCAGTCGCTCCCACCAAGCTACACGAGCTTTGTGATGAACTACAACATGCAGGGGATGGAAAAGACCATTCCTGAAGTGTTCTCGATGCTGAAGTCAGCAGAGGCTGAAATCAAGAAAGAACATCAAGTGTTGATGGTCAATAAGACCACTAAGTTCAAGAAGGGCAAGGGTAAGAAGAACTTCAAGAAGGACGGCAAGGAGGTTGCCGCGCCTGGTAAGCCAGTTACCGGGAAGAAGTCAAAGAATGGACCTAAGCCTGAGACTGAGTGCTTTTATTGCAAGGGGAAGGGTCACTGGAAGCGGAACTGCCCCAAATACTTAGCAGATAAGAAGGC
>NW_021302577.1:0-1157 GCF_002162155.2 Triticum dicoccoides
CTTTCCATCCTCAAACAAGCGGTCAAGTCGAGCGTGTCAACCAAATTCTTGAAGATATGCTCAGGGCTTGTGTGATCTCCTTCGGCATGAAGTGGGAGGATTGTCTTCCTTATGCTGAATTCTCATACAACAACAGCTTTCAAGCAAGTTCGGGCAAGGCCCCCTTTGAAATTCTTTATGGCAGGAAGTGCCGTACCCCTCTCAACTGGTCTGAAACCGGTGAACGTCAGCTGCTGGGTAATGACTTAATCACAGAAGCAGAAGAAATGTGCAAAGTCATTCGTGATAACCTCAAAGCAGCCCAGTCCCGCCAGAAGAGCTACTATGATAGTAAGCACCGTGATCTGGCTTTCGAGATCGGAGATCATGTTTACCTCCGCGTCTCTCCCATGAAAGGTACTCGTCGCTTCGGTATCAAAGGGAAGCTTGCCCCTAGATACGTGGGACCTTTCAAGATTGTCTGCAAGAGAGGCGACCTCGCCTATCAACTCGAGCTTCCTTCAAACTTTGCAAATGTTCATGATGTGTTCCATGTCTCTCAGCTTCGAAAGTGCTTCAAGACTCCTGACCGCACCGTCAACTTCGAGGACATTGAGCTCCAAGAAGATCTCTCCTACCGTGAGCACCCAGTTGCTATTCTCGAAGAGACTGAACGCAAGACTCGCAACAAGTCAATCAAATTTCTCAAAGTCAAGTGGTCACACCATTCCGACCGTGAAGCTACCTGGGAACGTGAGGATCACCTCCGTTCTGAGTACCCGGAGTTCTTTCAGTCCTAGATCTCGGGACGAGATCTTTTCGTAGTGGTGGAGTGTTGTAACGCCCCAGATGTAACTTTCCATATTTGTATCCAACTCTTGCCGTCTCCGGCACTAAGTTATATTTATTTCTCGGGTTTGGGTCTTTGTCTCCGTGTGTTGTTTTCTTTTTCGTGCATCTCTTATCATGTCATCACGTGCATTGCATTTGCATACATGTTCATCTCATGCATTCGAGCTTTTTCCCCGTTGTCCGTTTTGCATTCCGGCGCTTCGTTCTCCTCCGGTGGTCATTTCTACCTTTCTTTCTTGTGTGGGGTTTAAACATTTCCGGATTGGACCGAGTCTTGTCAAGCGGCCTTGGTTTACTACCGGTAGACCGCCTGTCAAGTTTCGGGT
>NW_021302578.1:0-1140 GCF_002162155.2 Triticum dicoccoides
TAGCTTAACCAACTAGCTCAGGGATATCTAACACCGATTCTTGGAGAGAAGGTGGTTCACAAGAAACCGACTTGATCACGAGCTCAACATAGCAGTCAGGTGACAACCTGGTAATACTTCCAAGAAGATATTCGGAAAATCACGAACCACCGGTATGTTACTAAGCTCGAGAACAATCTTGCTTTTGAGGGCAAGACGATATGATCAAATGAGTGAGGACTTGACAAGATCCTAACTCATCAATCGAAGGGTGCACCGAAATAAGGACTAGGTAGCACGATCAGTCTTAGAAGGATGATTCGAAACCAACATACTAAGAATGAAATTATTATCCTTTAACTACCAAGCAACAGAGTTGCTAGCAGTATTGATTTCACACATCACAATTCATTTGTCGGTATTCCGGTTGCATCAGCACGAGGGCCGAGGAATGAACAGTGATGGCAAGAAGTATCACTGTACCAAGAGTTCATGGGATGGTGTGCAATTCCTATAACAATCTCGATATAAAATATGTAATACTCCAAGGTAGAGCAGAACCAAAAGCTGGATTGGCATTTGATCTGCGGAATACAACTACTTTGACCCAATCCTAGATATGGATGAGGTACTGGAGTTTGTTTCTCCTAGTCATTCCGGAATAGAATGGCTTGACAGACCACAAGAGTCATAGGCATCGATGAACGAATGCACGCATACTCTTGACTATCAATTGATAGACGAGGGTCAGAATGCAACTAAAGAGAACAACTCAAAGGAACATATAACTTTCTGAGTTGTGGATGCATAAATTAGTATGTCGAACCGAGTTCAACATAATTCTTCCGGATAACCCATGCAGAAAGGTAGAACTGGCAGAGTCACAATTATGAATGGAGAACCCATCGAGAGCACTCTGAATGTGATCTTTCGATCAGCGAGGAACATCTGCCATAAGTAGTTCATGGTATTTGGAAGAAGAAGATACCACGGACTTCAAGGACTATCGCAAAGGTTACTAATATCCTGAAGGCACTAACAGTTACTATCAACACGAAGTAGGTGGAGTGAATCTCGGGTTCAAGAACCCAGGAACAGAATACCTATTACTAAGTAGCATCACGGGATGCTTCCGAGAATAAAGGCCAGAATCTTCACACT
>NW_021302579.1:0-768 GCF_002162155.2 Triticum dicoccoides
GGCTCGGCTTGCTCGATGGAGTGGACAGCGGCGGAGCTCCTGGACACGATGAGAGGACGCACGGGTGGCGGGGAGCACGGCTACGACGAAGGCACGGCGATGGTGGCGTCGGTCATGGCGGGGGAGCGCGAGGGGGAGGAGCTAGAGAGGAGAGGGGGTGTCTGGGGGGGTTCGGGGGAGCGAGGGAGGCTGGTCCACGACGTCACCGGGCGCGGGGAGCGGCGAGGCGGCGAGCAGGTGCGTGGCGCGCGCTGCGGTCGCCGTCGGGCACCTGCCTGCCTGCCTGGCCGGCAAGCAGCTCGCTGGAGCGGCGCTGGGCTGGACCGGCAGGTGGGCCGGGAGCAGGCGCCAGGTAAGTTTTTTCCATTTCTTTCTGTTTTCTGTTTTTTTAATACTTCTGCAACTTTGTTGAATTAAATAAAATACTTAGGCTACTCCTAAAATCACCAAACTACTCCTGGTCCATAGTTGGATTATTTCCAACATGAAACATTTTAGTTTGGAGATATTTGAGCATTTAAATATTTTATATAATTTTAAATGCCCAAATTCAAATATTTATGATTTAATTCAAAAACCCTAAGCTGGCCTAGGAAAATGTGCACCACTTTTGGCAGAGGTTCTGAACCAAGACAAAAATGATGGGCATTTTAGAAGGGCATTTCAGGTTCATTGAAAAAGTTTTTAGTAAACCCTAATTGGTTTCAGAGGGGACTGGGGGTTCTGTCATCCCCATTTCAGGTTTCTGATGAAAGAGTAAACATGATG
>NW_021302580.1:0-1131 GCF_002162155.2 Triticum dicoccoides
GGACCCAGTCCGTATAGTTGCTGCCATCATCTTTCAGCTTGGTTTTCTCTAGGAACGCGTTGAAGTTCATGTTGACGTTAGCGTTGGCCATTGATCTACAAGACATATTTGCAAAGGTTTTAGACTAAGTTCATGATAATAAAGTTCTAATCAAATTATGAACTCCCACTTAGATTAGACATCCCTTTAGTCATCTAAGTGTTACACGATCCGAGTCGACTAGCCCGTGTCCGATCATCACGTGAGACGGACTAGTCATCGTCGGTGAACATTTTCATGTTGATCGTATCTTCTATACGATTCGTGTTCGACCTTTCGGTCTCCGTGTTCCGAGGCCATGTCTGCACATGCTAGGCTCGTCAAGTTAACCCTAAGTGTTTTCGCTGTGTAAAACTGTCTTACACCCGTTGTATGTGAACGTAAGAATCCATCACACCCGATCATCACGTGGTGCTTAGAAACGACGAACTGTAGCAACGGTGCACAGTTAGGGGAGAACACTTCTTGAAATTTTGTAAGGGATCATCTTATTTACTACCGTCGTCCTAAGTAAACAAGATGCATAATACATAATAAACATCACATGCAATTATATAGTTGTGACATGATATGGCCAATATCATATAGCTCCATTGATCTTCATCTTCGGGGCTCCATGATCATCTTGTCACCGGCTTGACACCATGATCTCCATCATGATGATCTCCATCATCGTGTCTTCATGAAGTTGTCACGCCAACGACTACTTCTACTTCTATGACTAACGTTTAGCAATAAAGTAAAGTAGTTTACATGACGTTTATTCAATGACACGCAGGTCATACAAAAAATAATGACAACTCCTATGGCTCCTGCCGGTTGTCATACTCATCGACATGCAAGTCGTGAATCCTATTACAAAGAACATGATCTCATACATCACAATTCATCATTCATCACAACTTCTGGCCATATCACATCACATGATCAATCGCTGCAAAAACAAGTTAGACGTCCTCTAATTGTTGTTGCATCTTTTACGTGGCTGCAATTGGGTTCTAGCAAGAACGTTTTCTTACCTACGAATCACCACAACGTGATTTTGTCAACTTCTATTTACCCTTCATAAGGGCCCTGTTCATCGATTCCGCT
>NW_021302581.1:0-1140 GCF_002162155.2 Triticum dicoccoides
TTAGGTAGGTCGTGGCCGACACCCACATTGGGCTTCCGCTTGAAGGTTGCCGAGTACATGTCGTGTAAACGACGGTAAGTGGTGAGAGCGTGTATGAAGAAGTACACCCCTGCAGGGTTAACATGATCTATTCGAATAGCCGCGTCCGCGGTAAAGGACTACTTGGTTGCCTATACAGTTCATAGACAAGTAAATGGAAACTACTAAAAGCCTCAAGATAAGTGTGAGTGCCGAGGATGGCTCCTCCGTAGGAAGACGGAGGCGGATCCTCGGTAGTGTATTGAAGTGGTGAGTAGTGGACTCGTGTGCGCAAAACCATTTCAAGTTGAAGTATCGTAGGATAGTCTAGCCAAGAGTCAAAGCTGGCTTGCTGCAATAACTCCACCAACCCTTCTTGATAATATGCATGTATGTAGGATCTGATGTAAGTCTTGCTGAGTACCTTTGTACTCATGTTGCTATAATTTACACTTTTTCAAAAGACGCTGCAACCCCTTCTGATGGGTTCTATGTAGACGTTGACATCAACGAGTAGGCTAAAGGCCCAGGTGGTGACCCTGAGCTTGTGAAGGACCATGTAGTATAGCTAGGCTTTCCAAGCCTCTTTTATTTTACTAGTTGTCTGTACTCAGACAAGTTACTTCCGCTGCTGGTTTGTATGACTGTATGACTTGAATGCTGGGTCGTGAGACCCGTACCTTTGTGTATGTTATGTATGGCTCCCTGAGCCTTAAATAAAGTACTTGTGTCGTAGAGTCATGTTGTGATGCTTCGTTGTATTTGCACATATCGAGCATATTGTGTGTATGATTGAAATGCTTGGTATGTGTGGGATCTGACTATCTAGTTGTTCATCTTTAGTAGCCTCTCTTACCGGGAAATGTCTCCTAGTGTTACCGCTGAGCCATGGTAGCTTGCTACTGCTCTGGAACACTTAGGCTGGCCGGCATGTGTCCTTCTTCGTTCCTGTGTCTGTCCCTTCGGGGAAATGTCACGCATTGAGTACCGGAGTCCTGTTAGCCCGCTACAGCCCGGTTTACCGGAGTCCTGCTAGCCCAGTGCTACAGCCCGGACCCACTTGCTGATGACCGACACGTTCGAAGCTGGGTCATGGATGCCTGTCCCTGTAAGTCTGTGCCA
>NW_021302582.1:0-2329 GCF_002162155.2 Triticum dicoccoides
ACTGAAGGGGGAAAAACCAAGCTGGAGACCTAACAGAGCAGATAGACAATATATATGCAGACCGATATACAGGTGGGCCAAACCAGAAGCCCATGAGAGGGTTAAAGCCTCGGATGGTTCTCATGGAAAAAATAGCAAGGTAATAGCAAGCGGGCCGTGGATGCATCGGCCCCGCTTTTATAATATAATGATTGAAAATTAAAAGAGAAAAACAGATACTATCATATGGATGAATGTAGCTAGCTCACTTACTCAAACTAAAGAGGCAGGTCGAGAATCCAGACTCGGCGGTACATGAGAGGTTTATATAGCTCTGAACCTGGCCATGGTTCAGATCGATTACAGACCTGCCTATATAGTGGTGGCTGGTCGAAACAGATATAAAATGTCTTGTGCATGGTGCAAACCTTGCATAAGCAGAGGTCCTCCAGGAGGGGTATGAACCAGAGGGGCTACGAGGATGTACCAAACATGATACACAGGATAACACAGGGCGCTTACTTTGCCAAATAATTTATCAGGGTAACCTGCTAACACCAGAACCGAGCAAGACATAAGAAACAACCCACAGGGGAGGCAAGAGGTGAAGCTTACACAAATTAAAATAAGAAGGACAACACGGGCATAGATTAGGTTCAACGATTCATAAACATCTGGAGAACAAAGCAGAGCCACGACGATGTGATCAGAGTGTATCATTCGCCTTTTCATTTACAAAGGTAATAATCCTGACACAAGTACTTTTACCCTCGACACACAGATATCGCCGTGACCGAAACTAAAACAACAGGGCCAAAAGTACTTCACAGGGCATGTCCAGCCACTCGCCTTCCCATTTCACCACGGGCGTCGAGTCCAGGGCATGCATGGATGCATTGATCATGTATCCTGGATAGATGCAACGGACAAGTAATAAGCACAAGACATCATACATATTTAAACCTGGAAATGAAACTATAAAAAGTGAGCCAAGCCATCCAAACCTGTCAAAAAGACGGTTTCTAGCCAGGTAGCATGATAGTCCAGATGGACATCAACATGACTGATCGCAGTCATCGTCGCCCATAAGCAACCAAGTGATGTGGTGTTAAGTGCCTGCGAGCGGTAGCTCAAGCAGGGGAATTGCTCGTACAAGCATACCGACAAGGAATCGCCAATTTACAACGATGCTACCCAAAAGTGTTGGATCTCCAAAAGTTGTGTTGCTCCTGGAATAGCAGCCAGGAAAATAAAAAATGATCGATGAGAACGGTCGGTGTAAATGGAGGTCACAAGACACCTAAAATGAAATCATGGAAAAGAACGCTTTGTGCTTACCCAGGCGGTATTCCTACTTCTTCTTGCCTCGCTTGCTCGGGTTGCCTCGAGCATCAGCAGTGATGATTATATTTATGATGATTATTGTGATGATTATTATTGTGATGAAACTTGCTAATTATGATTATATCGATGAGAACTTGCTACTTATGATGATTATATCGATGAGAACTTGCTACTTATGATGATTATTGTGATGAAACTTATTCTATAAAAAGTAGTGATGATTATATTTATAAAACTTGTAATGATTATGATTACCCTTTTTATGAACATTACTCTTTTAATGTGGAAACAATTTATAGTATTCAAGTCTCTTATGATACTCCCACTGTTCTGAATGAGAAGAAATTTGCTTATGTGGAGAGTAGTAAATTTTCTATGCTTGTAGATCATGAAAATAATGCTTTAGGTTCTGGTTATATGGTTTAATTCATTCATGATGCTACTTAAAATTATTATGAGAGAGGATCATATGCTTCTACATATTGCAATAATATCAAGTTTCCTCTCTATGTGCTTAAAATTTTAAAGTTATGCTTGTTTAGCCTTCCTATGCTAGTTGATTATTGTTCCCATAAGTTGTTTGCTCACAAAATCCCTATGCATAGGAAGTGGGTTAGCCTTAAATGTGTTAGTAATATTCTTCATGATGCTCTCTTTATGTTTCAATTCTTATCTTTTATACGAGCATCATTGAAATCATCATGCCTAGCTAAAAGGCATTAAAGAAAAGCGCTTGTTGGGAGACAACCCAATATTTATCCTTACTGTTTTTGTGTGTTCACATGATTATGCTACTGTAGTAATCATGTTTTATAGCTTTTGTTTCAATAAAGTGCCAAGTAAGACCTTTAGGATAGCTTACGGTGATAGTTGTGTTGATCCTGCTGAAAATCAGAAACTTTTGCACCCAGTAAATTAATTTTGATAATTCACAGAAATGTGCTTATGATCTGATTCTATTTTCTCTGGATTGGTACACAAATTTCTTAGGACTTCCTAATTTGAT
>NW_021302583.1:0-1729 GCF_002162155.2 Triticum dicoccoides
ACTGAAGGGGGAAAAACCAAGCTGGAGACCTAACAGAGCAGATAGACAATATATATGCAGACCGATATACAGGTGGGCCAAACCAGAAGCCCATGAGAGGGTTAAAGCCTCGGATGGTTCTCATGGAAAAAATAGCAAGGTAATAGCAAGCGGGCCGTGGATGCATCGGCCCCGCTTTTATAATATAATGATTGAAAATTAAAAGAGAAAAACAGATACTATCATATGGATGAATGTAGCTAGCTCACTTACTCAAACTAAAGAGGCAGGTCGAGAATCCAGACTCGGCGGTACATGAGAGGTTTATATAGCTCTGAACCTGGCCATGGTTCAGATCGATTACAGACCTGCCTATATAGTGGTGGCTGGTCGAAACAGATATAAAATGTCTTGTGCATGGTGCAAACCTTGCATAAGCAGAGGTCCTCCAGGAGGGGTATGAACCAGAGGGGCTACGAGGATGTACCAAACATGATACACAGGATAACACAGGGCGCTTACTTTGCCAAATAATTTATCAGGGTAACCTGCTAACACCAGAACCGAGCAAGACATAAGAAACAACCCACAGGGGAGGCAAGAGGTGAAGCTTACACAAATTAAAATAAGAAGGACAACACGGGCATAGATTAGGTTCAACGATTCATAAACATCTGGAGAACAAAGCAGAGCCACGACGATGTGATCAGAGTGTATCATTCGCCTTTTCATTTACAAAGGTAATAATCCTGACACAAGTACTTTTACCCTCGACACACAGATATCGCCGTGACCGAAACTAAAACAACAGGGCCAAAAGTACTTCACAGGGCATGTCCAGCCACTCGCCTTCCCATTTCACCACGGGCGTCGAGTCCAGGGCATGCATGGATGCATTGATCATGTATCCTGGATAGATGCAACGGACAAGTAATAAGCACAAGACATCATACATATTTAAACCTGGAAATGAAACTATAAAAAGTGAGCCAAGCCATCCAAACCTGTCAAAAAGACGGTTTCTAGCCAGGTAGCATGATAGTCCAGATGGACATCAACATGACTGATCGCAGTCATCGTCGCCCATAAGCAACCAAGTGATGTGGTGTTAAGTGCCTGCGAGCGGTAGCTCAAGCAGGGGAATTGCTCGTACAAGCATACCGACAAGGAATCGCCAATTTACAACGATGCTACCCGAAAGTGTTGGATCTCCAAAAGTTGTGTTGCTCCTGGAATAGCAGCCAGGAAAATAAAAAATGATCGATGAGAACGGTCGGTGTAAATGGAGGTCACAAGACACCTAAAATGAAATCATGGAAAAGAACGCTCTGTGCTTACCCAGGCGGTATTCCTACTTCTTCTTGCCTCGCTTGCTCGGGTTGCCTCGAGCATCAGCAGTGATGATTATATTTATGATGATTATTGTGATGATTATTATTGTGATGAAACTTGCTACTTATGATTATATCGATGAGAACTTGCTACTTATGATGATTATATCGATGAGAACTTGCTACTTATGATGATTATTGTGATGAAACTTATTCTATAAAAAGTAGTGATGATTATATTTATAAAACTTGTAATGATTATGATTACCCTTTTTATGAACATTACTCTTTTAATGTGGAAACAATTTATAGTATTCAAGTCTCTTATGATACTCCCACTGTTCTGAATGAGAAGAAATTTGCTTATGTGGAGAGTAGTAAATTTTCTATGCTTGTAGATCATGAAAATAATGCTTTAG